>NC_135801.1:117395984-117695984 GCF_964213995.1 Mustelus asterias | reverse complement strand
ATGTGTGTTCCACACACACTTAACCTGTTCATATGTCTTTGCAGCCTCTCATGCCCACCCCACAAGTTACCTTCCCACCTAGCTTGGTATCATCAGGAAACTTAGATACATTAACCACGGTCTCTTCATCTAAGTTATTAATATAGATTGTGAATAGCTAAAGCCCCAACATTAATCCCTGTAATGTTCCACTATTCACTGCCTGCTAACTTGTAAAAGCCCCATTTATGCCCACTCTTTGCTTTCTATCCACTAACTAATTCTACATCCATCTAAAATATTACTATTACTGCATGAGCCTTTATTTTGCTGATTTGCCTTTAATGTGGCACTTTACCAAATGTCTTTTGGAAATCCTGGTACACTATATCTACTGGTTCCACTTTATCTACCCTACTAGTTAAAAAGCTCTAATAAACTTGAAGGATTTCCCTTCAGTAAAACTACATTGGCTTGTTCTAACCACACTATGATTTTCTAAGGCATTGTTAAGACTTATTCAATAATAGATTCCAGCACTTTTCCAACAATGGATGTTAGGCTAACTGCCCAATAGTTTAATGTATTTTCTCTTCCCCTTTTTTGAAAAGTAGTGTAACAGTTGCCAACTTCCAATCTAATGGGACTGTTCCTGAATCTCTGGAATTTTGGAAAATCAAATCAAGCAGATAACTATTTCTGCAGGTATCTCTTTTTGATCTCAAGGATGCAGACCATTATTTAGTCACTTAAGTTTCGCCAGTAATTTTTCACTACAGATATTAATTTCCTTAATTTCCACACTCTTTTTAGCCCCTACCATCTAATTTCTGGGATGAAATTTATGTCTTCTACTGTGAAGGCAGACGAAAAAATATATGTTCAATGCCTCTGCCATTTCCTTCAGATAATTTCTCCTTTCTCTGCTTCTAATGGATCAATGTTTGATTTAGCTGTACGTCTCCTTTTTTTATTCTTCTAAACGCTCTCATAATCCTCATAGCGCCAGGGACCCAGGTTCAATTTGGCCTTGGGTCACTGTCTGTGTAGAGTTTGCACATTCTCCCCGTGTCTGCATGGGCTTCCTCCAGGTGCACCGGTTTCCTCCCACAGTCCAAAGATATGCGGGTTAGGTTGATTGGCCATGCTAAATTGACCCTAGTGTCAAGGAATTAGCAGGGCAAATATGCGGGGTTACAGGAATAGGGCCTGGGTGGAATTGTTGGTGTAGACTCGCTAGGCCGAATGGCCTCCTTCTACACTGTAGGGATTCTATGAATCAGCTTTTTATCTTTCTGGTTTACCTTTTTTCCCTTTTTATCAACTTTTTGGTGGCCCTCTGCTGGTTTCTAAAACATCCTAATCCTCAGACTCGTTAGTGTTTTTTACAGCATTGTAAGCCTCCTTTTTAAAATTTATTTATGGTGTTGCTGGCTGCGCCAGCATTTCCTACCTGCCTTTAATTGCCCTCGAGAAGGTGTCTTCTTGAACCTCTGCAGTCCCTGAGGTGGGGGTACACCCACAGACCAGGATGTCCTAGAGGAACTAAAATAAATTAGTATATAAATTAACAAAAAAGTAGTACTCGGGGAATGAATGGGACCAGAAGTTGAAAAATCCCATGGACCTGATAATCAACCACCCAGACTGTGGCTATTGGGATGTGTTAATGAGTTATCGTACACAATTCTATAGATTCTGGGATGGTTTCTGCAGATTGGAAGGTGGCAAATGTAACCCAACTATTTAGAAAAAGAGGGAGAGAGAAAACAGGGAACTACAGACCTGTGAGCCTAACATCAGTAGTAGGGAAAATTCTAGAATCTATTATAAAGGATGTGTGAACAGATTTCTGTGGAGGCTCAGTTGATTGCCTTATTTTGAATGATGATATACAGGACAGAGCAGGGGAGTCTCAGGTCCAAAGTTCAGTCTCTGTTGAGGTAATTTCAGCCATGGCCTCAGAGAAAAATCAACAAGAGCTTTTTATTATACTTATATATTTTGGCATAATGCGTTGGAATACTAATCTTACTTGTTAAGTGTTCAGCTCACAGTTTGATTTGATTTATTATTGTCACATGTATTAACATACAGTGAAAAGTATTGTTTCTTACGCGTTGTACAGACAAAACATACTGTTCATAGAGAAGGAAATGAGAGAGTGCAGAATGTACTATTACAGTCATAGCTACAGTGTAGAGAAAGATCAACTTAATGCAAGGTAAGTCCATTCAAAAGTCTGATGGCAGCAGGGAAGAAGCTGTTCTTGAGCCGGTTGGTACGTGACCTCAGACTTTTGTATCTTTTTCCCGGTGGAAGAAGTTGGAAGAGAGAACAGTGAACCAACATCCATGGAATCAGGATCCCCCTTTTTAATTGTGATCTTCAGGTACTTTATGAAATGAATTTGCATGTCTTGTAACATTTCCCTGTTCCACTTATGACTGTACAAGGAACAGGGAGGACATGGGAGCTACTTCCAAACTTATAGTTCTGTGATGGGCCTCTTGTGGAAGTGAAAGAGATGCCTGGAGTGAATGGTGCACCAAGTTTCAAACCTCCCCAGTTGCCTATACAGTGCTCACTATGTTATTGTGATCACAAAGCTTCATTTGGGAGTTTGTCACTCAGTAAACATAATATTATAAAGAAATATATTCAATGAACTGTCTCTATCTGTTTTGTTTTTAAGTGTTAAGCTGAAAATTTGCATAATAATTTAGTCATCATCACAGATATTTGGATCATCGATGTATCACATATAATTATTCTTTTGTTCTGTATAAAAATCTTAGTTGAATGAGATTACTCAGAGTAGAATCACAGAATCACACAGTTCAGAAGAGGCCTATTGGCCCATCGAGTCTGCACCGACATGTGTGAAACACCTGACCTCCCACCTAATCCCATTTACCAGCACTTGGCCCATAGTCTTGAATGTTATGACGTGCCAATTGCTCATCCAGGTATTAAATTACCCAGTCACTAAATTATCATGTGGGAAAGAGAAATGTTATGAAGTTATTTCTGGTGAAGCTTAGGATGCTTCCTGAGGTTAGGATTAAAACATTCTATTGCATGACGTGACTTTGATTTGATTTATTATTGTCACATGTATTGGGATCGAGTGAGACATATTGTTTCTTGCGCGCTATACAGACAAAGCATGCCCTTCATAGAGTACATAGAGGAGAGGGAAAGGAGAGGGTGCAGAATGTAGTGTTACAGTCATAGCTAGGGTGAAGAGAAAGATCAACTTAAAAATGGAGCATTATTAGAGTTTATAAGAGTTAGAGTACAGTTTTAAAATCATAGAATCAAGAGTAAAAGACAGAATTAGAGAGTATGCTTGAAACAGCTTGCAAGGAGTCACCACCCTCCGGCACCATCTTATAGAGGGAGTGAAGGGTATCTCACCTGTGCCAAAGACATTTGATGATATTTGTGGGTTTGAATAGATAAAAATTCCATTTATCTTTTGCCTTAAGTAGCACAAAATTTACAGAGGAGAAACCCAAGGGTAAAATGTAATTCAGTCTCCCTTAAATAACAATGCATTGCAATAGAATGGTTATGTGCACAGGGTCAACACTGCCTTAAGTGTATTTGTTTAGGATTCAGATGTAGTAATATAAATCTTGCCTTAAAATATCCTCAAAATTTTAATGTGGGAGTGAATGCAGATTATAAGATTTCATTTGACCCTCAAGATATAAACTTGAACATTTATGTTCACGTTGCAATGACTATAAAAAGCACCCACAGTATTATCACTCTTGTTCTAGCCAACACAGCAGTTAGTTAAACATTCCAGTCACTGTAGGAAGAAGTTTGAAATATGAGCATCAGAAACGTTTTGGTAAGCAAAAACTATAGAAACAAATACAGATTTAAAAATATCTGGTATGAACAGTGGGCCGCCAAGAAAAATAACAGGAAGGTAAGACTAGAAATGTGTCAGTACAGAATGAATGGTTCATTCATTCCTTTGTGTAGCACATATAAGTCGCATGCTCAGTGTGAACATTTGACACCAATTTTCGATATTAAGACTTCGGAAAAGTTTGGGGTCTTTTTATCGCGGTATGGTTTTTTTTGGAAGCAAAATTGTTCAAAAAATAATTGTTTTGTTCTATAATAAAGCCCCATTCTGAAACCAATATTACTTTCGTATTTTTTTCAACTTTTCTCCTTTGAAGCCAAGTCTCATAATTTTATCTTTAAAATGTCAGGAAAGTTTTGCAGATATTATAAAAGATAATATTGAAATGAAGCCTAGAAACAAGGCAAAGAAAATGGGAAGAAAATCAAGACAGGTGGTGAAAATGTAATTCTATTTACAGTTAGATTTTGTAACACATTATAGTTTATTTATTAGTGTCACAAGTCGGCTTACATTAACATTGCAATGAAGTTACTGTGAAAATCTCCTTGTCGCCACACTCCAGTGCCTGTTCGGGTACACTGAGGGAGAATTTAGTATGGTCAATGCATCTAACCAGAGGAAACCAGAGCACCCGGAGGAAACCCACACTGACAGGGAGAATGTGCAGACTCCACACAGTGACCCAAGCTAGAAATCAAAACCGGCTCCCTGGCGCTGAGACAGCAGTGCTAACCACTGTGCCACCATGCTGCCTATTGTATGAAAAAGTAGATTCAGCACATAGATATGAAGCACTGAATTAGGACTCAATCACACTATGTTAATGCATGTGATATCCATACACCACGAACGTTGGATACAGATGAAATTTGGGTATACTTGGATATTCAAACATTTCAATTCACTGAATTCAATTAGCATGAGTACTGCATGAGCAAAGAACAAAGAACAAAGAACAGTACAGCACAGGAAACAGGCCCTTCGGCCCTCCAAGCCTGTGCCGCTCCTTGGTCCAACTAGACCAATCATTTGTATACCTCCATTCCCAGGCTGCTCATGTGACTATCCAGGTAAGTCTTAAATGATGTCAGCGTGCCTGCCTCCACCACCCTACTTGGCAGCGCATTCCAGGCCCCCACCACCCTCTGTAAAAAACGTCCCTCTGATGTCTGAGTTATACTTCGCCCCTCTCAGCTTGAGCCCATGACCCCTCGTGATCGTCACCTCCGACCTGGGAAAAAGCTTCCCACTGTTCACCCTATCTATACCCTTCATAATCTTGTATACCTCTATTAGATCTCCCCTCATTCTCCGTCTTTCCAAGGAGAACAACCCCAGTCTACCCAATCTCTCCTCATAGCCAAGACCCTCCATACCAGGCAACATCCTGGTAAACCTTCTCTACACTCTCTCCAATGCCTCCACGTCCTTCTGGTAATGCAGCGACCAGCACTGGACACAGTACTCCAAATGTGGCCTAACCAGCGTTCTATACAGCTGCATCATCAGACTCCAGCTTTTATACTCTATACCCCGTCCTATAAAGGCAAGCATACCATATGCCTTCTTCACCACCTTCTCCACCTGTGTTGCCACCTTCAAGGATTTGTGGACTTGCACACCTAGGTCCCTCTGTGTTTCTATACTCCTGATGACTCTGCCATTTATTGTAGAACTCCTCCCTACATTATTTCTTCCAAAATGCATCACTTCACATTTATCCGGATTAAACTCTATCTGCCACCTCTCCACCCAATTTTCCAGCCTATCTATATCCTGCTGTATTGCCCGACAATGCTCTTCGCTATCCGCAATTCCAGCCATCTTCGTGTCATTGGCAAACTTGCTGATTACACCAGTTACACCTTCTTCCAAATCATTTATATATATCACAAATAGCAGAGGTCCCAGTACAGAGCCCTGCGGAACACCACTGGTCACAGACCTCCAGCCGGAAAAAGACCCTTCGACCACTACCCTCTGTCTCCTATGGCCAAGCCAGTTCTCCACCCATCTAGCCACTTCTCCTTGTATCCCATGAGCCTTAACCTTCTTAACCAACCTGCCATGTGGGACTTTGTCAAATGCCTTACTGAAATCCATGTAGACGACATCCACGGCCCTTCCTTCATCGACCGTTTTTGTCACTTCCTCAAAAAACTCCACCAAATTTGTAAGGCACGACCTCCCTCTTACAAAACCATGCTGTCTGTCACTAATGAGATTGTTTCGTTCTAAATGCACATACATCCTGTCTCTAAGAATCCTCTCCAACAACTTCCCTACCACGGACGTCAAGCTCACCGGCCTATAATTTCCTGGTTATCCCTGCTACCCTTCTTAAACAACGGGACCACATTCGCTATCCTCCAATCCTCAGGGACCTCACCCGTGTCCAAAGAAGCGACAAAGATTTCCGTCAGAGGCCCAGCAATTTCATCTCTCGTCTCCCTGAGCAGTCGAGGATAGATGCCATCAGGCCCTGGGGCTTTGTCAGTTTTAATGTTCCCTAAAAAACCTAACACTTCCTCTCTTGTAATGGAGATTTTCTCTAACGGGTCAACACCTCCCTCCGAGACACTCCCGGTTAACACGCCCCTCTCCTTCGTGAATACCGATGCAAAGTATTCATTTAGGATCTCCCCTATTCCCTTGGGTTCTAAGCATAATTCCCCTCCTTTGTCCCTGAGAGGTCCGATTTTCTCCCTGACAACTCTTTTGTTCCTAACGTATGAATAGAATGCCTTAGGATTCTCCTTAATCCTGCCTGCCAAGAACATCTCGTGACCTCTTTTTGCCCTTCTAACTCCCCGTTTGAGTTCTTTCCTACTCTCTCTGTATTCCTCCAGAGCTCCATCTGTTTTCAGTTGCCTGGACTTAACGTACGCCTCCCTTTTCATTTTAATCAGATCCTCAATTTCCCTGGTTATCCACGGCTCTCGAATCCTACCTTTCCTATCTTTCCTTTTTACAGGCACATGCCTATCCTGCAGCCTTATCAATAGTTCCTTAAAAGACTCCGACATGCCAGACACGGACTTACCCAATCATCCTCTCCCAATCAACATCCACCAATTCCTGCCTAATCCGGCTATAGTCAGCCTTCCCCCAATTTAGCACCCTGCCCGTAGGACAGCACTCATCCTTGTCCATTACTATCCTAAAGTTTACAGAGTTGTGGTCACTATTTGCCACATGTTCCCCTACCGAAACTTTGACGACCTGACCGGGCTCATTTCCCAGAACTAGGTCCAGTATAGCCCCCTCTCTAGTCAGGCTATCTATATACTGTTCCAAAGAACCTTCCAGTACGCATTTTACAAATTCCTCCCCGTCCGGACCCCCAGCTCTCAGCACTTTCCAGTCTGTTCCAGGGAAATTAAAGTCCCCCACTACAACAACCCTATGTTTTCTGCACCTATCCAGAATCTCCTGACATATCCTTTCCTCCACTTCCCGTGGGCTGTTGGGTGGTCTGTAGTACACCCCCAGCATAGTGACTGCACCCTTCCTGTTTCTGAGTTCCACCCACAGCGACTCAGTACATGACCCCTCTAAGTTGTCTACCCTCTGCACCGCGGTAATATGCTCCTTAATTAATATCGCTACTCCCCCACCTTTTTTAGCCCCTCCTCTGTCTCGCCTAAAACACTTATACCCCGGAATATTCAGCTGCCAGTCCTGTCCTTCTTTTAACCAAGTTTCCGTCACCGCAACCACATCCAAATTCCGCATAAGCATTAAGGCCCTAAGTTCATCTGTTTTACCCGTTACACTCCTCGCATTGAAACAGATGCACTCCAGACCTCCAGGCCCAGTCAGGTCCTCCTCCTCCAGAGTGCTCCTCTTCTTAGCTAGCCTTGCCCTGGCCCCCAGCTCAACCCCAGCCTCAGTATTTACTGACCTCCTGTTTTGTTCCCCACCCCCCGCCACACTAGTTTAAATCCTGCCGAAACACTCTAGCAAAACTCCCAGCCAGGATATTTGCTCCCTTCCAGTTAAGGTGTAACCCACCCTTTCTGTACAGTTGCCATCCTGACTTGAAGATTTCCCAGTTATCTATGTATTTAAAACCCTCCCTCTTGCACCAGTCCTTCAGCCACGCGTTCAACTGTAGAATCTCCCTGTTCCGAGCCTCACTTGCACTAGACACCGGGAGCAGTCCAGAGATTGCCACCCTGGAGCTCTTACTTTTTAGCCTAGCACCCAACTCCCTGAATTTCTCTCGTATGACCCCCCTGCTCTTCCTACCTACATCATTTTCACCAATGTGTACAATCACATCAGTTTGACTACCTTCCTTTTTAAATATGCTTCCTACCCTCAGAGACATCCAGTACCCCGGCACCAGGGAGGCAGACTACCGTCCTGGATTCGCGTTCAGTCCCACAGAAGCACCTGTCCGTACCTCTAACCATTGGGTCCCCCACAACTATCGCTCTCCTAAACCCCTTCTTTCCCTTTCGGACCCCTGAGCCTGTCTCCGTGGAGGCGATCTGGTCCTCGTGGCTTACCTCTGGAGGGTTATCCCCCTCCACAGAATCCAAAACAATATACTTATTTTGGAGGGGGACAACCACAGGGGATCCCTCCACAGACTGCTCACTCCCTTCCCTTCTCCCATCTGTTGCCCATCCCTTTCTTTTATGGGAGACTGCCACTGGGGTACTTTCTGGCACATCACCCTTCTGACTATTACCCCTTCTAACCGTGACCCACGTGTCTTCCTTCCGAGACCCTGGTGTCACTACCTGACTATAACTTTTATCTATTACTCTCTCATTTTCCCTAACTAAACTGAGTTCATCGAGCCTCAGCTCCAGCTCCCTTACACGATCCTTCAGGAGTTGCAGTTCCACACATCTGGCACAGATATGGACTTCCGGGAGGCAAGTTGTCTCCAGGAACTCCCACATCCCACACCAAATGCAGTATACTGGCCTCCCACTCATACCAGCCATGTCCTTTTTAGTTTTTGGGAGATAAAACTGAAAGGGGGTGTTACCAAAGAAAAACAAACAAACAACCTTCCTCACCTTAGCCGAAGCCCTGTGAGCCAAAGCCCTTATAGCTCTCACTCTGTCCCCTGCTCACTCCACTGCCTGCTCAAAGGTGCGGCCTACTTTTAAACTCTCCAAAACCTTCCCAGGCTGCTGCTGGGCCTATTTCCTGTTTAGAAAAAAAAACCTCCAATTTTTTTCACAAATTTAACTGAAAAATAATTAAATAAATTAGTGCACAAACAAGCTCCCTTACCCTCAGCCTGCTCCTGTGGAGCAATTGGATAAACTTGTTGAGGGCCCTATGAGCTCAAATATATGTGCATGAGATTTGCTACATGATTGACTCATGAGCCATGTACCTCCCTCCCATGGATTCTCCCACTACATGATCAGAAATGTCAACTATTTTGACAAGTCTTGAAATCACTTGCAAAAACCCAAGAATAATGTAATCACAAGTGTGATTCTGTAAATGTGCTGTTGTGTGAGTTGTGGATGTCAATATTTCAGTCTGCAGTTGGGTGAATAATTTTGAAAAGGTTTGTTTCTTGTTCGACCTGATGGGGTTGAGATGATTGCTTACTCTGATAAATTGAATGAGGTAGTTGCATATGACTCAAATGTAGTGCAGACAGAAAGAGAGATGAGAGGTCACTCGGCCCTCGTTAGACCTGCTTTTTTGGAGAACAGTAAGAAGTCTCACAACACTAGGTTAAAGTCCAACAGGTTTATTGGTAGCACAAGCTTTCGGAGTGTCACTCCTTCTTCAGGCTCCTTCTTCATTTTTGGAGAACACCATACCCTCAGACACCCTATGCTCATAAACAAAATTTACTGGAATAAATTATTGTACATAGCTGCCAGTTAATGTTGGATATTGTAATGACTTCAATCAGGTCATTGAGGTTGGAATTCCTACTGGAATCTGAACTCCCTGATTAAGGAGTCAATTGATGGGCCAATCAGGAAATCTTTTCCTTGTATTTAACGGGAGTGTCAGTTCTTCTGGAAGATGGACTGCTGACTGATAGCACTCTGCGTTGCTGTTGGAATTGAAAATAAAGGGATTCTGGTGAAGGGAATTCTGCCTCCGAAGACTTATTACAGGTATCCAATCTAATCTAAACATAATGGGTGGAATTCTCCTGTTTTCAGGCAAAGTGCCCACACTGGCAGGAAAACAGGAGAGTTTCCCGTTGGTGCTGGCAACTTCTGTCAGGTGGGATTCACCAACCTGAGAGATGCTATTGAGCTCATTTTGGGGAATCCCGCCAGCCAGACTCAGCTGTTCAGAGATCAGGGTGCCATTTTGAAGGGCAATCACCCGATCACCATCCTCAGAGACAGGCCCCTTTCCCCCCAAAAAATTAAATGGTTCTCCCCCCCGCAACTAGGGGAGCACCACCAATCCCTCACTATAGAGGGGCATCCTCCCCCACAAATAATGGGTAAGCTCCCACACCTTACAAACATGAAGGTGACCCAATTTAACTCCCCCAGACCTTCCCACTCAGTCCTCTCCCCCCGAGTTCCTCCACCCTACCCCCCCTTCATTCAGTCCCCCCCCCCCCCCCCCAATTCAGGCCACGCACCTTGGCAGTGCCAACAGTGCACTGTCCCCTGACACCTTGACACTGATATATTGGCTGGGTGCCTTGGGCCCTGAGGAGGATCAAGGAGGAAGATCCAGTGGCCATTTGCCCCTCTGCCACTGCCAGGCTGCAGAGGAAGGGTCCCTTAGGGGGTCCTGGGGGTTGGGTGGGCTTGGTCTTGGTGCTAGGGGTTGACCTCACCACTCTCCCCTGGGATGGGAGTGTTGTGGCTAGACTGCCCCTTCTAGGCCTGGCAGACCTGAAGATCTGCCTGGCATGGTGGATTTCAGACAGCTCTGTGATCAACATCTGTATTCCTGCCTGTCAACTGTGAACAATTTGAAGTGGCCATGTCACTTTAATCTCCAGGCCCCTGATCACCTGACAAGCTTTTAAATCCCTGCAGCACTCCATTCTGCAGCAGAGGTTTCCCTTTCTCTCTGTAAGAAGCTGCAGGTGAAATCCTCTGACAGAGAGGAGATGTCAGTTTCTCCTGGGTGAGGGGGGAGGGGTTCCATTCTGCATAGCTGTGTGCTCTGCCGCAATGTATGCAGATCTTTGATTTGAAGTTTTGAGGCTTCCCAGCAAGCTGAGACCTTTGAAACCTTTTATATTCCACTGGAAAACCTTGATTTGTCAATTTCAAAGTTCAGCACTATGAGAGATGTTTCCATTGACAGCCGTGTTTATTGATCTTTCCCTTCATGCTTGGATGCATCTCAAGTACCTCCATTGATCCTAACCACAATGTTTACAAAGACCCTAAGCCTGATTGACAGTCTGTGGTTTCTTCAAATGGAATAAATGGAGTGCTGCAGTGATTTTAAAAGCCTGCCAGAAGACATGGGGCATGGAACATCTGCAATTATCCAGTAGGTTTGAGATTCTCTCAGCTTGTTTGGATGAGAATGGAGCCTGCAGGTTGGATGAGGAAACTTGCCGTGGGACTATGGGACAGGAAGCCATCCAAGTGGGAGCAGTAAAAAGGAATGAGGTGGTAGTAGGGGACAGTATAGTGAGGGGAATGACAATGTTCTCTTCAGAAAAGAGTAAAAGTCTGGACGGCTGTGTTACCTGCCTGGTGCCAGGTGTTTGGACATCTGCTCTAGACTCGAGAGGACCTGCGGTGGGAAGGGGGGCATCCAGTTGTCGTGGTTTAATGTAGATACCAACGACATAGATAGAACTAGGAAAGCAGTTTTGCTGAGGGAGTATGAGGAGCTAGGCACTAAAGCAAAAAACAGAACCTCAAAGGTTATATCACTAGATTATTAACTGAGCCATGTGGAAATTGGCCTAGGGTACATAAAATCAGAGAGATTAATAAGTAACTCAAAGACTGGTTGGGAGAAGTGGAGTCCGATCCGTGGTGCAGTAGCATCAAGTAGCATCACTTGGGGAAGTGGGGGCTATGCCATTGGGATGGTCTACATCTGAACCATGCTGGGACCAGTGTTCTTGCAAACTGCACAAGTCGGGAAAGGTTTAAACTTTATAGTGGGGGAAAATGTAGGCAGATGTGGCATATCAAAGAATAGAGGCAAGGGAAGAGAGGAAGGTATTAATATGGAAAATGGTCTTCACTATGGAGGATACATGTAAGATGCTAGAAATTGCTATAGGTCAGAAATTGCAAAGGAGGGCGGAACTCAGGAAAATTACAATCACCAGAAAAGTGGTACTTAACAAATTGTTGCTAACGGTGGGTTAACAAGTCCCTGGATCCTGATTGTCTTCATCCTGGGGTCTTGAAAGAAGGGACTAATGAGATAGTTGTTATGTTGGTTTTAATTTTCCAAAATTCACTAGATCTGGGGATGATTCCATTAGATTGGAAAATAGCAAATGTAACTCTTATTCAAAAAGGGAGACAGAAAGCACAAAACTATAGGCCAGTTAGCTGAATATCTATCATAGGGAAAATGCTAGAAGCTATTAGTAAAGATTTTATAACAGGACACTTAGATAAATTCAAAGTAATAAGGCAGAATTAACTTGGTTTTTAAAAGGGAAATCATGTTTAACCAGTTTATTAGACCTCTTTGAAGAAGTAGCAGGTGCTGTGGATAAAGGGGAGCCAGTGGATGTACTGGACTTAGATTTCCAGAAGGTATTTGATAAGATGTCACATCAAAGGTTATTGCAGAAAATAAAAGCTCATGATGTAGGGGGTAACATGTTGACATGGGTAGAAGATTGGTTAGCTAACTGGAAACAGAGTAGGCATATCTTGGGGTTTTGTGAAGGGTAGGTCGTCCCTCACAAACCTTATTGAGTTCTTTGAGAAGGTGACCAAAGAGGTGGATGAGGGTAAAGCGATTGATGTGGTGTATATGGATTTCAGCAAAGCATTTGATAAGGTTCCCCATGGTAAGCTTTTGCAGAAAATACGGACACATGGGAGTGAGGGTGATTTAGTGGTTTGGATCAGGAATTGGCTAGCTGTAAGAAAACAGAGGGCGGTGGTTGATGGGAAATATTCATCCTGGAGTTCAGTTGCTAGTGGTGTACCGCAAGGATCTGTTTTGGGGTCACTGCTGTTTGTCATTTTTATTAATGACCTGGATGAGGGCGTGGAAGGACGGATTAGTAAATTTGTGGATGACACTAAAGTCGGTGGAGTTGTAGACAGTGCGGAGGGAAGTGGCAGGTTACAGAGGGACATAGATAAGCTGCAGAGCTGGGCTGAGAGGTGGCAAATGGAGTTTAATGCGGAAAAGTGTGAGGTGATTCACTTTGGAAGGAGTAACAGGAATACAGAGTATTGGGCTAATGGTAAGATACTTGGTAGTGTGGATGAACAGAGGGATCTGGGTGTCCATGTGCATAGATCCCTGAAAGTTGGCACCCAGGTTGATAGGGTTGTTAAGAAGGCGTATGGTGTGTTAGCTTTTATTGGTAGAGGGATTGAGTTTCGGAGCCAGGAGGTCATGCTGCAACTGTACAAAACTCTGGTGCGGCCGCATTTGGAGTATTGCGTACAGTTCTGGTCGCCGTATTATAGGAAAGATGTGGAAGTGTTGGAAAGGGTGCAGAGGAGATTTACCAGGATGTTGCCTGGTATGGTGGGAAAATCGTATGAGGAAAGGCTGAGGGGCTTGAGGTTGTTTTCGTTAGAGAGAAGAAGGTTAAGAGGTGACTTAATAGAGGCATACAAGATGATCAGAGGATTTGATAGGGCGGATAGTGAGAGCCTTTTTCCTCGGATGGTGATGGCTAGCACGAGGAGACATAGCTTTAAATTGAGGGGTGAGAGATATAGGACAGATGTTAGAGGTAGGTTCTTTACTCAGAGAGTAGTAAGGGCGTGGAATGCCCTGCCTGCAGCAGTAGTGGACTCGTCAACATTAAGAGCATTCAAATGGTTATTGGATAAACATATGGATGATATTGGAATAGTGTAGATTAGAAGGGCTTTAGATTGGTTCCACTGGTCGGCGCAACATCGAGGGCCGAAGGGCCTGTACTGCGCTGTAATGTTCTATGTTCTATAATTGAGTTTTTTTCTGGCTGGCAGGGTGTGTGTGACAAGTGGTGTGCCACAGGGATCAGTCCTGGGGCCTCAACTTCTAACAATTTCTATACATTATTTGAATGAAGGGTCTGATGGTATGGTTGCTAAATTTGTTGATGATCCAAATATAGGTAGGAAAATAAGTGTTGTGAAGAGGACTGAGGAGGCTACACACGATAAGGATAGGTTAGGTGAATGGACAAAGATCTGACAAATGGGTTATAATGTGGGAAAATGTGAGGTCATTCATTTTAGCAGGATAAATAAAAAAGGAGTATATTATCTAATAGTGAGAGACTGCAGAGCTCTGAGATGCAGAAGGGATTTGTGTATCCTAGTGCATGAGGTTACTATGTAGGTACAGCAAGTCATTAGAAAAGCTAATAGAATATTGTTAATTGTGAAGGGTGATTGAATACAAAAATAGGGACGTTATGCTTCAGTTATACAGAGCAAACTGAGACCACAGCTGGAACCTTCCAGCTGTTCATGCCGTTGGAATCTTCCGGTCCCACCGATGGCACAACCCTGCCATGGATTTCACAGTGGTGAGGGGTGCATTCAACAGGAAACCCTTTTGACAATGGCAGGACTGGAAAATCCCACCACTGGCCAATGGCAGGCCACCTCTGCTGCCGCATTGTGTGGAAAATCCTGCCCTATATCTGGAGTACTGTGTACAATATTGGTCTCTTTATTTATGGAAAGATGTAAATGCAATGGAAGCAGTTCAGAGAAGGTTTGCCAGATTAATACCTGGAATGGGCGAGTTGTCTTACAATGAAAGATATGGTGGCACAGTGGTTAGTACTGGTATCTCACAGGACCAGGGACCAGGGTTTAATTCCAGCCTTGGGTGACTGTGTGAAGTTTGCACGTTCTCCCTATGTGGATTGGCCATGCTTTATTGCCCCTTGGTGTCAGGGGATTAGCAGGGTAAATATGTGGGGTTACAGGGATAGGGCCTGGGTGGGATTGTTGTTGCTGCAGGCTTGACGAGCCTCTTTCTGCACTGTAGAGATTCTACGAATCTATGAAAGACTGGAATTTTACAAGAATAGGAGGTGACTTTGATTGAACTATATAAGATTCTGAGGGGACTTGACAAGGTGGATGTGGAGAGGATGTTTCTTCTTGTGGAAGAATCTAGAACTACAGGTCACTGTTTAAAAATAAGGGGTCAGCCAGTTAAGACAGAGATGAGGAGAGATTCTTTCCCTCAGAGGGCTGTGAGTCTTTGGAATTCTCATCCTCCACAGGTGGTGGAAGCAGATTCCTGGAATATTTTTAAGGCAGAGGTAGATAGATTCTTGAAAGGAATGGAGTGAAAGGTTATCTAGGGACAGATGGGAATGTGGAGTTGAGGTTACAAACAGGTCGGCCATGAGCTTATTGGATGGTGGAACAGGCTCGAGGAGCTGAGTGGCCTACTCCTGCTCCTTATTCATACGTACGTATATATGCTCCTCCTCTCTCTGTCCACTGCTTCTCCTTTCAACTGTATTCTCTATATCCAATTCATGCTGCACTCCCAGAGGGACTGCAGCTACAATCCTCATGACTGAAACAGGCTTTCTCCTGTCCTTTCCAACTTCTCTCCTCATAAAAGATCATCACTATCTTCAAATCCAAACATTTTGCAAAAGATTCTAAGACAACAAAAGAAGTGTCAAAAGTGTCAATAGGACCAATCAAGAAGAATTGTCAAAGCTGCCAAACTGTGCACGTAGGCAGCCCTGCCGCCAAGCAAGCCTCCGGATCCGGCATCCTCTACACTCACACGTGGGTCTCCAGGCTCAAGACTCAGAAAACTTCACCATCGTGGAATGAAAATGCAACTTAAAGGGCACTTTCTCTCAGGTCAGGTTTGTGGAGCTGGGAATTGTCCCGACTCTGCACTCCTGAACTGGGGGCAAAAATCCAGGCCTGAGGCTTGAGTTGAGTTGGGCATGACCTGTTAATCAGACTTTAATGCAAATCCCAGCTGCTTGAATATCAGAAGCAATGACACCCAAACATCTCCAGCCTTTTTGCATTTCTTTGAAACGCAGGATGCAGGTTTGTTTTAATAATAAAGGAGAAATCTCTGAGTTCTTTATGATTGTATAAAGATCAAAGTGGTGCCCTGGCTAATAATACTGAGCTGGTGTGATGGAAGGAGAGAAGCAGATGAGTGATGGTAACTGTGGTTAAATGTTGCCCTCTCTGGTGGTTTGATTTTTGTCCTTATGTCTAACATTGACCGTGTGGACATGAGTGCTCATAATGGTTCAACGTCAAGCCCTCCTATGTTAAACACAGTGCAGATCACTCGCAGTGATTGATTCCTGGCATCACCCCATCACCAAAGTCTTGGGCTGTGCCCTGAAGAGCAATCCCTGCTGTACTTGGCAGTGTTGATTCAAACCAGTCCACCCAGACTGGAGAGTGTAAGTTTTACAGCTGTTTTGTGGCACACTCAGGATTCTGTTTGAATGCGACTGCCGACAGATATTTAATTTAATTTCAGAACAGAGCCACTCTATAAGAGGGAGGTTTTATTAAGTCAAGCCCCTAGTGTGGAGCTTTGCACTCTTGGAGCACACACTGGGAATTCAGGTGCAAGAGGTCAGTGAGCCCAGCAGGATTGTCCCTCCATTAAAATTAATGGATAGAAAATCCCACAGGGCATGCTGACCTTCCTGCCCAATATCCTGATGTGTGCTCTGGGTGAATGAAATCCTTCACAGGGACTTTCAATTAGTAACATCATCCAAATATACGCTAGTTTTATGTTTTTTAAAAAAAGAATGAATGCTTGTTAGTTTTTGATCTTCTGTAAGTAAAGGAGATTGACGCATCCACATTACATTCGTAATGGTGGAACTATGTAGTTAGAATAATTAGGGTTGATTTGACTTTGACAGAAGTTATAGTTATTTCATTTTTCATGATGCTATCTGTATTCCCAGTTGCTATGATTTACGACAGTCAAATTTCTGTTGACTTCTTTTGTGGGTCACAACATTTGTATTAAATAATAAATGTCAGTCTGTGCTAAGTCAAGGACATGAGTAGCCAAACGTTGAGAGGAGGACTTTGAGGTGGGCTCTGTGAAGAAGGGGGGCAGGAAACAGAAGTTCGGCCTGTTTCCAAGTCCCCAAACAATCTGCTTCTGATCAACCACCACCTAACCCCCCCACCCCACACCACCGGGCGGAACACCCCACACCACCGGGCAGAACAGTCACTCAGGGAATTTTTAACGGGGACACTGCTTAAATTGGCAAAAAACTGGGTCCCTGTTTAATTAAGAATGGTATTCAAGCTCTTGAAGTTTGAGGGTCAATCCAGCTTGAGAGGAGTAGAAGGCTGTGGTGAACCATAGATGGTTACCACTATGGGTACTGAACCATAGAGGGTTATCACTATGGGTACTTGTACATATGTTACTCTTGTTACTGTTGGGGTTAGGGTTGGGGTGTTCCACCTGTTAGCATTGTTCTGTGGTACACTCCGTTTGGCTCCGCCTTCCTATAGGAGTATAAAGGTCACTGCACTTCCTAGTGACCCTTAGTCTGGGATTGTATTGTTAAGCAGTATGCTCTATTCTTGTTGCGAATAAAAGCCTTTATTCCCGGGTACGATCTAGCCTCCTGAGTGGATTAATCGCGCATCAATTTTATTCACAACAAATTTTGTTCTGAAAATAAAAATGGAGCAGATGCTGAAACCCGATCGGCGAACCTTGGATCTGCGTGCCGCGGGAGCGTCGAACACTTTCGACTATTGGTTGAAGTGTTTCCAGGATTATATCGACGCCTCGACAGCGGTCCAGACCGACGCCGACAGATTGCAGGTCCTCCACGCAAGGGTGAGCGACACTGTGTATGCAACAATCCGTGATTCCCAAGATTACAAAGAGGCCATCGAATTACTCAAGAAGCTGTACCATAAACAGCCAAACGAAATTCATGCCCGTCACCTATTAGCCACTCGACGGTGGCAGCCCGGTGAAACGACGGGACAGAACCTGCGCGAACTTCAGCAGCGAGCCAGAGCCTGCAATTGCAAGCTGGTGTCGGCTACTCAATACACTAACGATCTGATCCGAGATGCGTTCGTGGCGAGAATCGGCTCATCCTATATTCGCCTGCGGCTGCTAGAGCAGGGTAACTTGGACCGAGCTAAGACGGTAGAATTGGCTGATGCGTTGGAAATGGCCTCCAGAAGTCTTGAAACTTACCCCACCGACCACGTGGGAATATCGTGGCAAGTACAGCCACCGACTCAACTGTACCCGGCGGCTCCTCGGAACTGCGCGATCGTGCTTTCAACCTCGGACCTGACGGCTGCGGCAGCTCCAGGAGGCCCACGGTGCTATTTCTGTGGATTGGCGAAGCACCCTCGTCAGAGATGTCCGGCCAGGACGGTATTTTGCTCCGCTTGTGGGAAGAAAGGGCACTATGCAAAAGTGTGCCGAGCAAAGCCACCTTCTAAGCCAAGCAGTGCTGCGTGTGACTCCCCAAGATCCGTCTCCTCGTCTCCAGCTTCGTCGATGTCTTCAACCATGTGCGATTCACGGGTGCCGCCATTCCTGATGACGACGACGCAAGACACGTGCGACCTGCAGGTGCCGCCACTTTCAACGCCGTCGACCACGTGCGATCCATGGGCGCAGCCATTTTGGTCGACACCGGCTGCAGAAGACCAGCAGGGGTCCTCGTCGTCGACCATCTCAGCTGCCTGCAGTTACACTCGGGAGCCAACAATGGCGTCAATCATCCTGGACCAGGCCAAGCCTCACAGACTCGACAAGTCCATGATGGACATAGAGGTAAACGGACGTCTGAAACATTGTCTGTTTGACAGCGGGAGCACGGAGAGTTTCATCCATCCGGATACAGTGAAACGGTGCGTTCTCCGTGTGCAAACTGTCAGGCAGACAATCTCTATGGCGTCGAGGTCCCGATCTGTTATCGTTCTTGGGAGCTGCGTGGTAACTTTAACGGTGTGGGGCACAGTTTATGAGAACTCCAGGCTCCTCGTGTTACCGCACCTTTGCGCTCCGGTACTCCTGGGGCTAGACTTCATGGTCTACCTGAAGAGTGTGACCCTGCAGTACGATGGGCCACTCCCTCCACTTTCAGTGGGAGAACAGCAGCCTCCAAATTGCCCAGCGCGCTCCACTTGCAGTCTCTCGACACTCAAAATTACCCCGCCTTCCTTATTTGAAAATCTCGTGCCAGGCTGCAAGCCCATCGCGACTAAGAGCAGGCATTACAGCGCTGAGGATCGGATCTTTATTCGATCTGAGGTTCAGCGGCTCCTCGGGGAAGGGATCATTCAACCTAGCACTAGCCCGTGGAGAGCACAAGTCATGGTGGTCAAGACTGGAGACAAACCCCGGATGGTCATAGACTATAGTCAGACCATTAATAGGTACACGCAGCTGGACGCGTATCCTCTCCCGTGCATATCTGACATGGTCAACCAGATTGCGCAGTACCGGGTGTTCTCCACCATCGACTTGAAGTCAGCCTACCACCAGCTCCCCATTCACCCAGAGGACCGCAAATACACGGCTTTTGAGGCGGATGGCCGTCTCTACCACTTCTTAAGGGTCCCTTTCGGCGTCACTAATGGGGTCTCGGTCTTCCAGCGTGAGATGGACCGAATGGTGGACGAAAACGGGCTACGGGCTACCTTCCCGTACCTGGACAACATCACTATCTGCGGCCATGACCAGCAGGACCACGACGCAAACCTCCTGAAGTTTTTACGCACTGCGTCTCGCCTGAACCTGACCTATAACAGGGAGAAGTGCGTATTCAGCAAGCACTGCCTAGCAATCCTCGGATACGTGGTGGAAAACGGGGTCCTCGGCCCCGATCCAGACCGTATGCGTCCCCTCCTTGAACTTCCCCTACCCACTAGCATCAAAGCACTGAGAAGATGCTTAGGCTTCTTCTCGTATTATGCACAGTGGGTCCCCAATTACGCGGACAAAGCCCGTCCGCTCATAAAGTCTACCTCTTTTCCCCTGACAGCAGAGGCTCGCCGAGCCTTTGAAGGGATAAAAGCTGACATCGCGAAAGCCACGATGCATGCTGTCGATGAGTCCATCCCCTTCCAGGTGGAGAGTGATGCATCTGATTTCGCCCTGGCCGCCACACTTAACCAGGCGGGCAGGCCCGTCGCCTTTTTCTCTCGCACCCTCCAAGGCCCTGAAATTCGACACTCCTCTGTGGAAAAAGAGGCTCAGGCCATTGTGGAGGCCGTACGGCATTGGGGCCATTATTTGGCTGGAAAACGATTTACCCTGCTCACAGACCAGCGGTCCGTGGCCTTCATGTTCAACAACACGTTAAGGGGAAAAATTAAGAATGATAAAATCTTGAGGTGGAGAATCGAATTCTCCACCTACAACTATGATATCATGTACCGTCCGGGGAAGCTCAATGAGCCCTCTGATGCCCTGTCGCGTGGAACATGTGCCAGTGTGCAGGAGGACCGGCTACTGGCCCTCCACAATGATCTCTGCCATCCGGGGATCACTCGGCTCTTCCATTTTGTAAAGACCCGGAATCTGCCCTACTCCATAGAGGATGTCAGGCTGATAACTCAAAGCTGCCAGGTATGTGCAGAGTGCAAGCCGCACTTCTACCGGCCTGACAGGGCACACCTCATTAAGGCCACTCGCCCTTTTGAACGACTGAGTGTCGATTTCAAGGGCCCCCTTCCTTCGACCGATCGGAATGTGTATTTCCTCAACATGGTTGACGAGTACTCCCGATTCCCTTTTGCCATCCCCTGTTCTGACATGTCCGCTGCCATGGTCATCAAAGCCCTGCGGAGTCTTTTTACCCTGCTCGGCTACCCCAGTTATATCCACAGTGATAGGGGTTCGTCGTTTATGAGCGACAACTTGAGGCAATACCTGCTCTCTAAAGGAATTGCCTCAAGTAGGACTACGAGTTACAACCCCAGGGGTAACGGGCAGGTCGAAAGAGAAAATGCTACAGTCTGGAAGGCTGTCTTACTGGCGTTAAGGTCTAGGGGTCTTCCAGTCTCCCGTTGGCAAGAGGTACTTTCTGATGCGCTCCATTCAATCCGGTCCCTCCTGTGTACGGCAACCAATGCTACCCCACATGAGCGGATGTTTACCTTCCCTAGGAAGTCTTCCTCTGGGACCTCACTGCCGTCTTGGTTGACGTACTCAGGACCTGTCCTCCTGCGGCGGCATGTTAGGGCCCGCAAGTCCGACCCTTTGGTTGAACAGGTCCATCTCCTCCACGCCAACCCTCAATATGCCTATGTGGCATATCCTGACGGGCGAGAGGACACGGTCTCTATCAGAGATCTGGCGCCTGCAGGGGACCTGGAAACCCCCGTCACTCCCGCACCCCTGGTTAGGGTTCCTTTGCCCATTCTCTCCCCTCCTGACACGACGCGGGCAGTATCGGGACCTCTACTTAATCCTCTTACTCCCGTGCACAGCTTGCCTGAGTCCAGGAGATTGTCGCCACCTCAAGGTCCACCGGTGCGTGAGGAACTGGAGGAGTCACTGGACACCACCTTGGAGAGAGGGACACCACGGTCACCAGAACCGGCACTGCCGCTAGTGCTGCGGAGGTCGCAGAGACGGTGCGGACCTCCGATACAACTGAACTTGTGAACATATGGACAGTTCGTATTTTTTTTTACCCCACCAGCCTTTGTTTTTAAAGGAGGGGTGAATGTGGTGAACCATAGATGGTTACCACTATGGGTACTGAACCATAGATGGTTACCACTATGGGTACTGAACCATAGATGGTTATCACTATGGGTACTTGTACATATGTTACTCTTGTTACTGTTGGGGTTAGGGTTGGGGTGTTCCACCTGTTAGCATTGTTCTGTGGTACACTCCGTTTGGCTCCGCCTTCCTATAGGAGTATAAAGGTCACTGCACTTCCTAGTGACCCTTAGTCTGGGATTGTATTGTTAAGCAGTATGCTCTATTCTTGTTGCGAATAAAAGCCTTTATTCCCGGGTACGATCTAGCCTCCCGAGTGGATTAATCGCGCATCAAAGGCTGTAATGGAAGTTAAGTGAGAGAGAGGGTGCTTCAACACGGAGGCACCCTCTCTCCAATTTTTTAAAATCTTCATTTAAAAAGGAGATTCAGCATCCAGGCCACCACTGAGGTGGAGGGAATCTCTCTCTGGTGTGGTATATGGATGATTTCACATGCAGGCAGGCTGGAAGGGCCTCTAAGCCTGCCTGTAGCACTGTACACATACCGCCACCATCCCCAGCCAACCCCCATCCCCCACTCACTGACCCCCCAACCAAGCCTGCCAGCTACAGGCTCCTAAACTAGACCACAATTGTTCAGGGAGCTGGAGGTCAACCGGAAAATTCAATTTGACCAACTGTATTCGAACTAATTAACCACTTAGAATCCCTACATAGAATCCCTACAGTGCAGAAGGAGGCCATTCGGCCCATAGAGTCAGCACTGGCTCTCTGACAAAGCACCTTACCCAGGCCCCATCCCAATAACCCCATGTATTTACCCTGCTAATCCCCTTAACCTACACATCTCTGGACACTGAGGGGCAAGTTAGCATAACCAATCCACCTAACCTGCACATCTTTGGACTGTGGGAGGAAACTGGAGCACCCGGAGGAAACCCATGCCGACACAGGGAGAATATGCAAACTCCACACAGTCACCCAAGGCCGGAATCGAACCCAGGTCCCTGGTGTTGTGGGGCAGCAGTGCTAACCTTAACAAACCTAATCAGCTATCCACCACATGCGTGTGTGTGAGTAAGCTTGCTGCCTTTCCTGTCTGATCCCATCTCCACAAAAATGGCCTGAGAAAAAGGATGGAGTTGCGGCCCACCACCTGGTGGGGCTAATTTCCAGGCCTGCCTGTCTGAGTCTAATCCTAGCACGGACCAATATCCAGCCCCATCTTGTCAGGATCAGGGCCCAGAGGATGTGGGCTGCACCATCATTTGAAATAGTGACTTCCATTGTGGAAATGGCTCATTTAAAAGCCAGCATCATTTGTAAAATTTGTAAAATAAAACTTGAAATCTTTTCAGCTAACACAGTGACAGTGAGGTGCCACAATAATTTTGGGCTCTGTAAATTGAGGTGGACAGAAAAGAAATTAAGAAAAGTACTGATAAAATCAAATTACTGCGGATGCTGGAATTTGAAACAAAAACAGCAAATGCTGGAAAATCTTAGCAGGTCTGACAGCATCTGTGGGGAGGGAATAGAGCCAATGTTTTAGGTAACTGAAAGTGGCAATGCAGGTGGAGAAGGTAGTCAAGAAGGCATATGGCATGCTTGCCTTCATTGGCTGGGGTATTGAGTTTTAAAATTGGCAAGTCATGTTGATGCTTTATAGAATCTTAGTTAGGCCACACTTGGAATATAGTGTTCAATTCTGGTCGCCACACTACCAGAAGGATGTGGAGGCTTTGGAGAGGGTACAGAAAAGATTTACCAGGATGCTGCCTGGTATGGAGGGCATTAGCTATGAGGAGAGGTTGGAGAAACTTGGTTTGTTCTCACTGGAACGACGGAGGTTGGGGGGAGACCTGATAGAAGTCTACAAGATTATGAGAGGCATGGACAGAGTGGATAGTCAGAAGCTTTTTCCCAGGGTGGAAGAGTCAATTACTAGGAGGCATAGGTTTAAGGTGCGAGGGGCAAGTTTTAAAAGAGATGTACGAGGCAGATTTTTTATACAGAGAGTGGTGGGTGCCTGGAACTCGTTGCTGGGGGAGGTAGTGGAAGCGGATACGGTAGTGACTTTTAAGGGGAGTCTTGACAAGTACATGAATGAGATGGGAATAGAGGGATATGGTCCCCGGAAGCGTAGGGGGTTTTTGTTAAGTCAGGCAGCATGGTCGGTGCAGGCTTGGAGGGCCTGTGGTTCCTGTTCTGTAATTTTCTTAGTTCTTTTGCTCTTTGTTTTGAGCCTGGATGAATCTTTGTCAGAGTCTAACCTCGGCCAGTTTGCAGCAAATCACCCTTCCATCTAGCGTGGACATGTTGGAGCTGAACACAAATGGCAATATTTTAATGCACTGCTTGTTTTTTTTTAACAAAGGCATTTCTTTATTTTAAATGGGCTAATGACTTTGTTAAACAAGTACACAGAATTTAGCATTAATGTGTTACCCTGCACTCAAGCTCACATAAAAAAGCCTCTTTGTGTTTGGTTGGATCAATTCCTTTAAAACAAAATAGTTTGTTAGATGAGCACTCTATGCAACTGTAGCAACAAAGGTAGCTTGATATTGTATCTCTGGCATCTAATTTAGTTTAACCTTTGGTTGAGAATTATAAAATAATAAATATGTGCTGATAGATATTGATGTTACCACTGAAAGAAAGCGCATTGATTGAAAGTATCCCAGATTTAACAATTTCTGACAGAGAGGGATGGTGCGCAGCTTGGTGGCATTGATGTGATCCTTCAGAAATCCTAATGCTGTGGATGGACTAACATCTCATATAATCTTGTCTTTATCCATTCTCGCAAGTCTGGCTTGGGAAGAGAGTTTGAATTAAAGATTACTTGAAGGCCAGCATGTTGGCACAGTGGTTAGCACTGCTGCCTCACAGCGCCAGGAACCCAGGTTCGATTCCCAGCTTGGGTCACTGTCTGTGTGGAGTCTGCACGTTCTCCCCATGTCTGCGTGGGTTTCCTCCAGGTGCTCCGGTTTCTTCCCACAGTCCGAAAAATGTGCTGGTTAAGTGCATTGGCCATGCTAAATTCTCCTTCAGTGTACCTCCAGATCCATAGGACTCTAAAATCGGCCCTGCAGGTGGAGGAAGTGGTTAAGAAGGCGTATGGTGTGCTGGCCTTTATCAATCGAGGGATTGAGTTTAGGAGTCCGGGGATAATGATGCAGCTATATAAGACCCTCGTCAGACCCCACCTGGAGTACTGTGCTCAATTCTGGTCGCCTCATTACAGGAAGGATGTGGAAAAGATTGGAAGGGTGCAGAGGCGATTTACAAGGATGTTGCCTGGATTGAGTGGCATGCCTTATGAGGATAGGCTGAGGGAGCTCGGTCTTTTCTCCTTGGAGAGACGTAGGATGAGAGGAGACCTAATAGAGGTATATAAGATGTTGAGAGGCATAGATTGGGTGAACTCTCGGAGGCTTTTTCCCAGGGTGGAAATGGCTGCTACGAGAGGACACAGGTTCAAGGTGCTGGGGGGTAGGTACAGGGGAAATGTTAGGGGGAAGTTTTTCACACAGAGGGTGGTGGGCGAGTGGAATCGGCTGCCGTCAGTGGTGGTGGAGGCAAACTCAATAGGGTCTTTTAAGAAACTCCTGGATGAGTACATGGGACTTAATAGGATGGAGGGTTATAGATAGGCCTAAAAGGTAGGGATATGTTCGGCACAACTTGTGGGGCCGAAGGGCCTGTTTTGTGCTGTAGTTTTCTATGTTTCTATGTTTCAACAGGCGCCGGAGTGTGGTGACTAGAGGATTTTCACAATTACTTCATTGCAGTGTTAATATAAGCCTACTTGTGACACTAATAAATGAACTGTACTTTTTCTATTCACTACTCAAGTATTTAGACGAAGAAGGGCACTGTGTAAAAGCCAAAATCACGATTGTTCCTATCTATGCTCCATTTTTGAGACAATAATTTTTAAATTGAGGTTTCTGGACGTGAGGAGGTCCACGGCGAGACTTCAGGAGTAACCCACCCTCATCAGATTTCTGTATATGTTTGCATATGACAGCCCACTATTGCATTTTTTTCTGCTGATATATTGTAATGCATTTTTTTTTTGCTTCAGTAATTGTCCTAGCCTTTGGCTAGCAAACACTTATTTTGCTTTTAAAATACACCAGAGGAAATCAGGTCATAACCTTCATCATTGACATGTTGAAGGAGTTATAAAATTTGGAGGGATACATTTTTAGGCCTGAAATCTGAATACATTAGCAATTTATCTGTACTTTATCTAGTTAAGATTAGTTTATTAAAAGGCTTTTTGAGGCAGATTCAATAGTAACATCCAAAAGGAAATTTTTGATAAATACATTAAAAGTAAAAGAATCGGGCATTGCTCACATTGGATAGCTCTTTCAAAGAGCTGGCATGATGGGATGAATGGCCTCCTTCTGTGATGTGGCATGGTGGCAAGGTAGTTAGCACTGCTGCCTCACACCGCTAGGGACCCGGGCTCAATTCTGGCCTTAGATGACTGTGTGGAGTTTGCACATTCTCCCCGTGACTGCGTGGCTTTCCCCCGGTTGCTCCGGTTTCCTCCCACAGTTCAAGGATGTGCAGGTTAGTTGGGTTGGCCATGCTAAATTGCCCCTTAGTGTCTCAAGACGTTTATGTTAGGTGGATGAGCCATGGTAGATATATAAGGGAGATAGGGTTGTGGGGAAAGAGCCTGGGTAATATACTCTGTCAGAGAGAGTCGGTGCAGACTCGATGGGCTGAATGCCCTCCATCTGCACTGTAGGCATTCTATGAGTTTAGTAACTGCAGGACAGCCTAAAAATCAAAAGTTATATATTGAAAAATTAAATACAATTCCTAAATTAATTGCAAATGCAACTGATGGTCTGTAACTTAACATATCTTTATGAAGAAGAATCACAGATATAACTCTGATAATAAGCACAATACCGGAAACAGTAAACAAATTTCATCACAATTCGTTTTATAGCAGAATGTCCAGGTCGAGGAGGAGCCCACATGGTTCACATCAGAGTAAAAATCTACCTAAGGCACATCTCCAAAAAAGCAATATACATATTGCAAATTATTCATGTGTCAAGAGACAGAATGTCTCTGGAACCTTTTACTTATTCATTCTGGTGCCAACCATTCATGTTTGTTTGGTGTCCCATGCAAGTGAACAAAGTAATTCAGGGAATTCAGCAAATCATTTTGGCATACTTCCAAATTATAAGTTTGAAAACTTTTTTTTTAAGCTTTACTTGATTTTGTTGGGTTTTTTTTCTCGTGATCATTTCATGTTGCGCACTTGCTCCAGCTGAAATTGAAGGCCTTCTCTCCAGATATCCAACAGTTCATCTCTTTAACTCACACCAGAACTTAAATAACAGTGACCAGCTTCTGATTCTATCTCCCTCCGAGGAAATGTTTGCACTCAATATCTCTCCCAACAGCATGCTAGGGATGAAGACTAGGTGTAAAAACTGCAATTCGAGAATTTATATAGCATGATAGAAGGAAGTCATCTTAAATACTGGCATATGAAACTAATTGTAACCATAACAGTATATTTTTGGATCCAAAAGAACTGCCTTGATGATTCAAGAATAAATCAATGGTTAATTTTGACTGCAATGTGTTTTATTTTTGCTTCATGTATTTTTGTGTGATTAATAAAATGTGGCCAATGTACCACTTCCAGATCTCCTATAATCGTCTTGTTACACAGGCAAAGAAAAATTTAGAAAACAGCAAATCATACTTTGATGTGATAGTTTAGCATGTTGTAAGGAGTTATTCTATTACACATTACATCCAGCCAGATGAGGGAAGCACTCAGGGGGATGCAAAAGCCTGGAGATATGAATGGTGGGATTGCTTTGAATTTGTCTTGTATTGTACTTTTTATTTCATGACACCAATCTCAAATTCAGTGTTGATGCCAAACAGTGGGCTTTTGTCATTTTTCTTAATACTGCACTGCTTCCTCACTGGACAAACAAGCAGTGCTGGAGCTTAATCACTTTTTACACTACCAGCCAGCCATCATTACTGCCACACAACTGAATCCTGAGCTCCAATCATGACGATGGAAGGTGGGCCACCCAGGGGAAAAGACTTGAAGCCAGAAAGAAGAGATCTTTTTGCTCCAAGGCAGCTCCAAGTTAGTTTTGGATCCAAAGTTGGCACCTCATCCCCACTTGGCTTGAGCTGAAGGTCTGTTTTCCCACAGCAACAGAAACAGTGGGCAGAAGCATTAGAAGTTAATACAGATTCCGTCCAAGAGTGCAGTGTCGGTTTTTAAACATTTATGCATGGATTTAAAACCCATGATGCTCAAGTTACTGGTGAATCTATGTAGATCAACATGAAATTTGTGTCAGTATGACTGGATTTGAAAGCAATGTTGGACATTAAGAAATAGAAGTACTCCAGTGGAAAATGGTGGCTTGGAAATTACTGTGAGAGATGTTATTGTACAAATGTGTTCCTATTGTAGTATGAGGGTGTTTGAGACTGTAAGAGTTAATGTGGGATTAGGGAAACAGTACCACCCCACATTATGATGTAGACAGTCACATGACAGTAGTAAAGTGTAGTAGTAAGTCTGGTAAAAGTCTGCACAGAGATAGCACCTGATTAGGACTGTATCCTGCACATATATATATATATAGTTATGTATTATTAATAAATAGTTATTGTTCAACCATACTAGACCCCAGACACCTTCACGAGACAATATACTGTCATACAACAGCTATCATATTTCTTTCTCAACGACTTTAACAGAAGCACCAGTCTAAAAAAGGGCGGCTTGGACAAATTGGGCTGAAGGGCCTGGTCCCATGCTGTAAACATCTATGACTCTATGACTCTATTTGAAAGTCACACATTTACATACATTTCACATGCACAGGACATCATAATCTGCTTTACAGCTATTTTGGAAATGTAGTCACTGCTATAATGTTGAAAATTGTAATGCAGGATATTATTTTAATTGAGTTAACTTCACTACTAAGCAGCGGGCAAAGGAATTTGATAAGATATCAATAAATGCTCATTTGGTATCATTGTTAATAGCAATTTCTGGGCTGTCGTAAAGGATAAAACATAGATGTATACTGAAATTTTACACAGATCACAGATAATCACAGGAGGGCAAGACATTGTAAAACCTTAGCTGTCAGGTTTGGCTGTGTGGTGTGTATTCTCACCCGTAAATCGGAAGGACATGGTTTCACTCTAACATAAAATATTCTTGCCAGAATACTCCAGTAAGCCTCTGGAAACAACTATCTGGAGCGCGCTTTTAGAAAATTTGGCACAGAATGATGGACTGAATGGGCTCCTCTGTGCTACACTATTCTATGAATTTGTGGGCTGAACTTTAAGCTGGGGCAGGGTCCTCGCCCCTGGTGTAAAATTTTGGGCAAACCTGCCCTGGTTTGGCTGGCTCACCCCCCCCCCCCCCCCCCCACCCCCCCGCCCCCAGACATTTCATGGCCATCATTAATTGGCTTGTGGCTGGGCTTCTTCCCCCAATGGGGAGGAAATCCTGTCTCCGAGAGGTGCCAATCATTTGAATGGTCAAAAATCACAAAGTAAAACACATGTTCGCAGTGACAACAATTCATTGATCTATGTAAGTTATTTGCTCCATGCTCAGTTTTGGTCTACAGATAATCTGAGGCATTGAAAACATGATGGATATAGAAACTAGTCATAGGTCATGAAAGTGCATTCTCCCTTTTATTCATCCCATTGCTACCATTCAGCTGCAGACTTCTTCTTACAGCTAGAGAAGAGGTAACAGGCTGCATGGCAAAGTGCTGGCTGTGACTACCTCATTGGTGACACCACTCGCCGTTAGGTTAGAAGGTTGTAGATTCAAGTTCTGTTCACCTGGCAGTAAGGATACTTCACTTGCAAGCAATAAAAGAACTAACTTCACAAAGTAAATCAAAGAAAAAGGTTTAATAAAGAAACTTCATTATACCACCATTTGGGCCACACCCGGGGCCACAAATGCTTCCCACAATCCCCATCTGCTTTCTATTTATACCAGGTCAGCTGACCCTCACAGCATGTTAGCATTGGTTACATTATAACAAGTCCCACTTCAGAACTTAGCCTGACTGTCCAGTGCAGTACAGAAGGAGTGCTGCAAAGAACAAAGAACAAAGAATATTACAGCACAGGAACAGGCCCTTTGGCCCTCCAAACCTGCTGCCTGACTGAACTAAAACCCCGTATCCTTCCTCTGTTCACATCCTCTTCACGTAATTGTCCAGATGCCCCTTAAAAGTCAATATTGTATCTGCTTCCACTATCTCCCCCGGCAGTGAGTTCCAGGCACCAACCACCCTCTGTGTAAAAACCTTGCCTCGTACATCTCCTTTAAACCTTGCCCCACACACCTTAAACTTATGCCCCCAACTAATTGACTCTTCCACCCTAGGAAAAAGATTCTGACTATCCACTCTGTCCATGCCCCTCATAACCTTGTAGACTTCTATCAGGTCACCCCTCAACCTCCATCATTCCAGTAAGAACAAACCAAGTTTCTCCAATCTCTCCTCATAACTAATGCCCTCCATACCAGGCAACATCCTGGTAAACCTTTTCTGTACCTTCTCCAAAGCCTCCACATCCTTCTGGTAGTGTGGTGGCCAGAATTAAACATTATATTCCAAGTGCGGCCTAACTAAGGTTCGATAAAGCTGCAACATGACTTGTCAATTTTTAAACTCAATGCCCCAGCTGATGAAGGCAAGCATGCCGTATGCCTTCTTGACTACCTTCTCCACCTGTGTTGCCATTTTCAGTGACCTGTGTACCTGTACACCCAGTTCCCTCTGCCTATCAATGTTCTTAAGGGTTCTGCCATTTACTGTATAGTTCCTATCTTTATTAGATCTTCCAAAATGCATTACCACACATTTGTAGTGTTAGGGATGCCATTTTTCTGATGAAACCTTCAAGGCCCAATCTATCCTCTCAAAGTATTATTGAAGAACAATAGGGGAGTTATTCCTGGCATACTGGCCAACATTCATCCCTCAATCAACATCTCAAAATCACAAAAATTGGATATGGGAGCTTGCTGTGCATCAATTTGCTGCTGTGTTTCCTACATTACGACAGTAACCACAATTCAAAAGTACGTTATTGACTGCAAAATACTTTGAGATGTTTGATGGCTGCGAAAGATTTTTATTAAATGCAACTCTTTACGGACATGGATACATAAGAAATAGGAGAAGGAGCAGGCCATTCAGCCCATCAAGCCTGCTCCGCCATTCAAATAAATCATCCACCTCTACACCATTTTCCCCCACTATCTCCATATCCTTTGATGTCATTAGGATCCAGAAACCTATCAGTTCCTGTCTTGAACATGCTCGGTGATTGAACTTCCACAGTCCTAGGTAGACAGTTCCTAAGATTCACCAACTTCTGACTGAAGAAATTTCTCCTCACCTCAGTCATAAGTGGCTTGCCTCTTAATCTGAGATTCTGCTCCCCACCCACTACCCCCGGTCTAGACTCACCAGCCAGTGGAAACATCCTGTCCACGTCTATCCTGTCACACCCTGTGAGAATTTTGTAAATTATAGTGAGATTGCATCTCATTCTTTGAAAGACTATAGAATACAAGACCAGTTTCCTCAATCTCTCATAAAGCATAGAATCATACAGTACAGAGAGGCTTTACGTCCCCTCAGGTGGGTCCATATCCTCATAAAACAAACCTGCCATCCCAGGGATTAGTCTGGTGAACCTCCATTGTACTCCCTCTATGGAAAATATATCCTTCTTTCCAGAAGAACAAAGAATAGTAAACCATGGGAACAGGCCCTTTGGGGTTGAGGGAGGTGGGGGGTGAAGGTGGGGTGTGGAATGGAGAATTATCTTGAGGAAGATTCTGATAGGCACTGGAAGCCCAAAAAGGAGGCCCTCCCCCTCATGCCTGGCCACCAGTCTGCCAGGTTTCACTAGATGGACTGGTAACTTAGTGCCAGGCTTCCCTGCCATGGGTAAAACCCCAGTGATGATTGGAGTATGGGGTTAAATGGTTATCAATAGCCACTTAAGAGCCTCATTTGGCCGTGCCAAGTGAGCCACTTAACACCACTTCCACCATTGGAAAAAAGATAGTGGGATAAGCTGGGCAGCTAGGAAATGGGCACAGTGCCAATGCTGTGCTGCTCAATTTTACAACCCCCCCTGGCAACCCCCCCATCCACCAACCTGTCATCCTTGCCCCAGAGAGCTATAAGATTCCGGCCTATGAATCACTTATGAAGTGATTTGTTTGGATTTTCCTCTTCTGACTGCCTATTGTACTGAAATAGTTCTGGCAGTCAGACGGTGGAAAATGAGTGGGAGTTTGTTCTACTGGAACGTCACCAGCACTGTCAGAAGCTTCTGTCTCAAGCAAATAAGCATTTCATTTGCATACGTAGGGCCGAGCCAACTTTCATCTCCAGATGCAACAAACTTCGAATTTGATTATCATTGTTTCAAATCCGACCTGAATCCCAGGTGTAAATGGTAGTCAATTATCTAGTCTAAGCTCAAATACAATTCCAGCTGCAAATTCAGACGCTACTAGAGATGGTGCGAGTGGTAGGAAAGGACAATTATATGTAAGCGCAATTTAGGACATTGGCACAATGAGGACATTTACACGACAGCGGCTTTTGCCGAGGTTTTTAGGAGCAGAGACTATGCAACATTGTACAAAGGCGAAGGGAAAGAAAGCCTGGGGAACAAGTCTAAAAGCAAAGGAATAATTAATGATACAACCCAACTCCTGACTTCTGCTTTGACAGCTGCCAAAGGCGAGGTGGTGATATTGGAGCTGCTTGCGAGATTAGTTGCCGTGTGCCACTCCACAGCGCCATCCTATAGATCAAACAATGCAGCATGCCTGCCATATTTTAGGCCTCAGCTCACTGGTACTGCCCCTGCCTGGGCAAAATTTCCTATATAGTATTGTTCACAAAATGGTTGGTGCAGCTTGGCATCTGCCCCTCTGCTCACTGAATGCTGAGACGATAGTTGCCCATGTTTGTTCCTCAAAAGACTTGCCAGCACCTTTGGGAATTTTCCCGGCATCTCGACAGGTGCAGTCAGCAAGGAACATTACATCCTGATCACCCTGGCATGTCATCTTTCATGTAGCATTGGATAAAGTATAAAGTGCTGTGATTGGTGTTCTTCTGAATAACGTCCCAGTTAAACTTCTTTCTGAATGTCCACCAGTATAGTGCCTGCCATGGAAAGGTAATGTTATCACTCTCAGTCATCAGGTGCAGGCATGGCAGGAAGGAATAGAGGGTCACCAGGAGAGCTAGATTTCCCTGGTATCCTTCCACAGCTTCTCTTCATCCTCTACACGTATCAGCTCATAAGACCTTCATTTGGCAAACCACTGTTGCCTATAAAAAAGCAAAAAAACCTAAATAAATAACAGCAACCACAAAGACTCATGAAAGTCTGTTGCCTACCTTTAAAAAATAAACAGAAAGGAGTTATAACATGTGCCTTTTAGAGGCCTCAAACACTTGTCTGGATAACCTTTGGGCTTTTGCAAAACCTTTCTATACCCAGTTCTGTTGGAAGCCACCCACCCTTTGAGGTTTCCATGGCAGCACTAAGGATTTGATATCCACCATCCTTCCCAGTTCTGAGTTGGAGTGAGGGTCTCCCTCACCCCATTTTACTGAGGGCAATTGAGTTTCCACACAATAGTTGGCTTGACCTTGAAATTAGTGGAATTGCAAGATTAGAATCAATCCCCGTGGATTTTAATTTCCACATTTATTAAAATCCATCCTGTGAGGTGGTGGTTCAATAATACATAACATAGCATAAATTCAAAACAACAGTGTTAATGTTATACAGCAGACCAGAATAATGATTTGTATTTATATAGCGGTTTTAACACAGTCAAACATCCCAAAGCTTCATAGCAGCATCATCAAACAAACTTTGAAACTGAGCCCTATAATGTAATATTTAGGCTCATGACCAAAAACCAGTGATGGAGTAAAACAGAGATATTGGTGGACTGGGAGCCAATGTAGGCCAGTGAGCACAAGGGTGATAGGTGTACGGAATTTGTTGCAAGTTAAGATATGGGCAGCAGAGCTTTGGATGAGCTCTCGTTTATCTAGGCTGCAAGATGACCGGCTGGTCAGTTGATCAGTGAAATTGTCAAGTCATGAAGTGACAAAGGCGTGTCTGGAGATTTCAGCAGCAGAAGAATTGAGGCAGTGGTAAAATAGGCTGCTGTGACAGAAGAGGAAATAGTGGTCTTGGTGATGATATAAGGGTTGTATCAGCTCATCTCTAGATCAAACATGCCACAAAGTTTGTGAGTGGGTTGGCTGAAGCTCAGACAATTGCCAAGGAGAGAGAGAGAGTCGGGGGCTCAGGAATGGAGTTTGTGGCAGAGATCATAGACAATGGCTTTGGTTTTCTTAATATTTAATTGAAGGACATTTATGTTTATCAAGTACTGGATGTCAGACAAGCAGTACAACAAATCAGAAAGAGGTGTTGGTAAGGGACAGTTGGGTCCCATTAGTGTATATGTGGACTCTGGCCTATTTTTGGGTGATATTGCTGAGGGGCAGCATATAGATGAGAAAAAGGAGGGGGCCTAGGAAAATCTTTGGAGGACATAATTCTGTTGGCAAGGGAAGAAAAGCGATTGAAGATCCTATTCTGGCTATGACTGGCTGGATAAGAATGGATACGTGCCATCCTATTCAGCTTGTATCAGTGGAGAGTGATGCCCCTTTTAGAACTTAGCTGTTGTGCATGTCAGCATTTTCCATGGAACATCTCTTTTAATATTTTGAGTGGTTGCACATGCACATTATTTGTCATGTAATAAGGCCTGTGCAATACCTTGTGTAGCCACTCAGCTTAGTGGGAATGTTGGTCAAGAGGTATTGCAGGAATAGAGTGGTCAACTATGTTTTCAAAGTGACCTCGCCAAGTGCTCTTCAGTCTGATCTGAGCATCAGGTAGATATTTGCTTTCACTTGTTTCTTAACACAGGAATTTGAGCTTTTGCTCAATCATTATTCATTCTCTTGGTTGCTCTTCTGCAGGCACTTGCAGCAGGTGCATTAGCTGTCCATTTCCTTTTTCATAGACAGTTGCTTGGAGGCCCTAAACATTATATCAACCTCCAATAAAGACTGATCGATATACCTTCCAGTCTAATTTGCTGCATTCGCTCATCATAACTTTTTTTTCCTTCTTCACAGGAAAACGAAATACTGTTCAGTCCAAAAGCATGATCTCAACCTTCCACTGGTTCTTGACTTTAGATCCCCTTTCCATTTGCTTTATTCAGCTTTCCCTTCCTCTCGTCATTCCATTGGCAAAAACATATTATTTCAATTCCTAACTGGCCTTTCTTGCTGCTTTGAGACGTCGTATAAATAATAACACCATTCTTGAAGTTTTCTCTTCAATACTTTAATCCTAGTTAAAGTTATGGAGCCAGATCTTGCTGGAAAAATAATATTGTGTTAACAAAGCATTATTAATGACAAATTGGACATCAGGGAATCAAGAGAAAGGTCATGAGTTGGCAATCTTCAGGTCAATTTATGACATCCCATTTTTTCCTTGCACAACTGGCTTCTTGGTCTTAGACTTCTCATTATTTTTAAAACTTTCTGGATTTCCACATTAATTGCCCACTAATCGTGTCACAGAAAGTTAGAGAAAACATTGATAGAATAAATATCTTTTACAAGAGAACTGTCAAAGCAGTAACACTTGTCTTAATCCAGAAAGGCAGCTGTAGAATAGAACTGGAGCTAATCCTTCCACACTTCCACATTTATTTACAGAATTACACATGAACACAGCTGGACATGGACACCAACAGTTTTAGTTGTTTATATTCTTTTGAATAAAACAAATGGACAATTAAAGGGGACAAATTAGCAAAAGATCAAGTCAACAAACTGAAGGGACAATAACTTAAAGGGGAACTGGGTATGTTTATATGGAGTGCAAGTGACTCCCCAGTTCATGCCCACCATATACAATTAAAGACAAGTAATGTATAATTGATGCCAATCAACCTCACTGGTGCAGAAATTGAACAACTTTAAAACATGGAGGGCGGGACTTTCCAGTCGTGCTCACCCCAAGTCTGGAAAATCCTGCCCGAAGTCAACGGGCTTTTGCAAGGTCCATGTCCCTCCCGCTATGATTCCCGTGGCGGGTGTGATGGGAAAACTCCACCCAGAGTCTCATTCTTTCAGAGAGCAAATGTTGTTAAAAATCTTTAAAATTACATTTTATTTAACTCGTACTTGTTATTTCCCTTTATTTTAAATCTAGTCTTGCCTTCCATCTCTTTATTTTTCTTTCTCTATCTGATTCAGCTCTAATTCAGCCATTCTAAATCCCCCGCCTTCTCAGTCCTTCCTCTCTTTTCTTTCTCAATCCTTTAATCACATTCATTAAGGAGGTAGACTGGTTTTCACACAGTTCACTAAGCTCCCAGTTGCTCCACTGCCTTTACCACATGACCATCAGCCCACACAAGTAATGGCTCAACAAAAATCCAAGCTGAAGGATATAAGAAAAAATCTGTCTAAGAGGTCATGATGTGAGATGATCTGCTCTGATAATATCCAACTCATAATTTTTCGAACAGATCCATAAAATAAATTCTCTGCACATAGGTGATAAACATGAGAATAGTGTTCATGAGGGATTGTGGATACAGAGAATATTCCAAAATTTAAGAGGATGATGGATAGATTTTTGACAGACAAACATGGACTGTGGCTAGGGGAGTTAAGAAATAAGCCTGAAATAAATGAAATATTCAATATTTTCAAACGTTTGATAAACATGATCAAGCAAAAAACATTGCATGACATCCATCAGAAGTGAAACACCAAATATTGCGGATGCTGGAATCTGAAACAAAAACAGAAAAATGCTGGAAAATCTCAGCAGGTCTGACAGCAACTGTGGAGAGAGAATAGAGCCAATGGTTCGAGTCTAGATGACCCTTCGTCAGAGCTGCTCTCTGAGGGGACAAGCCAAGGAAACTGAATAGCAAAAAGCAAAAAGGAATAAAGATGGAGGGGAAAGCTCAGAACCTAAAGTTGTTGAACTCAGTGTTGAGTCCAGAAGACTATAACATGCCTAATCACAAGAAGAGATATTGTTCTTCTCCTTAGCTCCGATCTTTCCATTCTGCCCCACTCCCCTCTCCAAGTATATAATTAATCACATTTCTACCCCTTTTCAGTTCTGTAGAAGGACAATATAGACTTGTGCTGATTATCCCTTTAAAGGGTCACCTGGCTTGGAGAACAAATTGGGACTCAGAGTGGGTAATCACCCCAGAGGATGGAGCCTTCTTAGGCAGTAGGCACGTAGGGAGCAAACGGCAGCTGTGAGGCTGGAGTATAATTCATATTAAAAAAATATCTTTTGTATTCACTAATGGGGTCTCTGAAAGTGCATCTTTACAGCCTCAAAATGTTAACTGTGTTTCTCTCTGCACAGATGTTGATAAAATAAATCTACCCCGGAATGGCATGGCAGTAGAGGTATGAAGAAAATGGTGGATAGATTTTTGATGTTGAGGGGTATCAGAGATGTAGTGAGCTAAGAGATCTGCAATGCTTTGGGCAAACCCAATGGATGGAGATGGTCTGATCTTGCACAGTTCTACATCCTGAAGCAAGTTGGAATAGTGGGGGGACAGGATAATTTAACTGTGGTGCGATGAGTAATTGTGATCTATTATAATACAATTGTTTGGTTTGCAAAGTGTAATAACTTCAAAAGCAACACTTTGTGGTTTCAAGTTATGAAGGGTCTATTATCAATGATGTTTATATATGGGTGGCACAGTGGTGAGCACTGTTGCCTCTCAGCACTAGGGACTTGGGTTCAACTCCGGCCTTAGGTGCCTGTCTGTGTGGAGTTTGCACATTCTCCCCGTGTCTGCGTGGGTTTCCTCCAGGTGCTCCAGTTTCCTCCCACACTCAAAAGATGTGCAGTTTAGGTTGATTGGCCATGCTAAATTGTTCCTTAGCAGGGTAAATAGGTGGTGTTATGGGGATAGGGCCTGGGTGGGATTGTTGTCGGTGCAGGCTCAATTGGCTGAATAGCCTCCTTCTGCACTGTAGTGAGTCGATTCTATTCTATATATGTACAAGCGATGGTCTACAGAATTGTAATAAACATCTACTCTCTTCTCTTCCCTGGCTCCAACTGAGGTTCATCCCCAACCTGAAATGTGTGCCCTTGTACCCGATTGGCTCTGCTTCCGTGCTGCCTCTCCATAGGATCCGGCCCGATCACATGGCCCTTAGGGACTCAGAGTGGGTAATCACCCTAGAGGGTGGAGCCTTCTTAGGCAGCAGACATGTAGGGAACAAACTGCAGCCATGAGGCTGTTGAACAATTCTTATTGGGGCTACGCTACCACACAAAGTTAGAGAGAAATTTCCAAGAGTAATTTCTAAAATTGGCCAGTCATTTTTTCACACATTTCTGCCCCTCCCAGGAGTTAGCATCACTAAAGTAATAAAAATGGTCGTACTGTCTATTAGTTGGGTAAGCACTGTTGGGCCTGAGACTTTTCATAATCTTTTTTTTTATTCATTCGTGGGACATGGGCATCGCTGGCTGGCCAGCATTTATTGCCCATCCCTAGTTGCCCGAAGGCAGTTCAGAGTCAACCATATGGGTTTTCCCGACAATCAACATTGGTTTCATGGTCATCAATAGATTTGTAATTCCAGATTGTTTTTATTGAATTCAAATTCCACCACCTGCCATGGTGGGATTCGAACCCAGGTCCCCAGAACATTACCCAAGTTTTTGGGTTAATAGTCTGGTGGTAATAACAATGGGCCATTGCCTGCCCTATACATATCTTCATATGTATTATTGGTTGAAGTCAAACCCCAAATAATAATAAAGTGTGGTCATCAGTTTCAGTCTGCCTCTGTTTTTAAATTCAAATAACACAAAACTCTGTATTCAAAGTCTAAGAGTCTAAAATGTGTAAGGACTCTCGAAATTCCATTACTTTCTGTGGAAGGAACAATGTTGGATTTAAATCAAATGGCCAAATCTGTAAGGGACAGAGGTTACCAACTTCATTTCGAAATTGATTAAGGAATTGCATACATACATATATTATGGGAGCCATGTTAGGTAGGTTATGCATATTAAGTTACTTTTTCTTAAAAGGGCCTTAAGAGTTAAAAGGTTATTTTCATGAGGACTCTTCAAGATCACAAATAAATGAGCTGCTTACAGTTTGTTCAGTTTTTCAAATCTGTTGCATTCATGACTTTAGACTGGAATTTTCCAATAATAAGCTACTACACAGAGGAATGTAATAAAATTTCCTCAGAGCTCACAGCTCGCCACTAAGTGTTGTCAACCCAGGGGGCTGAAACAGAACGGGATTATGAGCATGGAGTGAAAGGCTCATTCTTCCCAACCATGTGGGTGCTGCCATGCACGGCCATGTGGTCAGGGACTGAGCAACATGCATCATAGAAAACGATGAAACACATCCTTTATATTGTAGTGACCAGAGCTCACTTGAACTAAAAACCTGAGCATCATGCCAGCAGCTTCTGACAATGGCAGCTTTTGTCTGCCTGTTGCAGGCCACACGTTTCTCGTTCACAATGCACAAGGCGTTCGTTTGCAAATACCACACATCTCTGGTACTTCAGGCAGGCACGGATGAGTGCTTGGCATCTTTACTTCTTGGTGCTTAACTGTTTCATTACTGAATATCTTTCACAGCTTATTGCATATTTTTTTCCTCAACAATATTCACTTTTACTCAAGTAAAAATATCTTTTTGCAGTAATAAATTTTGATTTTCATGCTCAACAAAATAAGAGTAACTAAATGTGTGTGAAATATGTTTTTGTTAATTTTTAGTGAGAAGCAGTGGTGCTTCTCACCTTCAGGATATACTCCCATACTTCATAGCAAAGCTGACTGAAGGATTTAATCATACCACCAGGATACTGCTTGTTCATCAAATGATTGTTATGACAGCAACATATTGCTGAAGCTCAAACATATTAGAATTAATGTATACCCTCTGACTCGTCGGGAAAAATCTGCAGCAGTGATTAAACATCAATAGGTAGATACATTGTATAAATAAAGGTCACTGCAGCAATTCAGCCGTGAAGTCCAGGAATTAGATTGCTGACAGAAAGAAGGAAATAGGCAAAGGACTGTTTTATTAATGAGACCCTGCAGATTATTGCAGGTGGTAAGAGAGAATGCTGTCTTGTATGACTTAGAAGAGCAACTTCTAAAGAAGCAGGATATTGAGACAACGGGCAAGTAAGCTGAGTTCTGTATGTCCGATTTCCATTGTTCCAATATTGGTGGCCATGCCTTCAGCTGCCGAGGAACTAGGGCCAGATTTTGCGGACGACTCAGTGGACCTATAAAAATGGCGGGTGTAACTTGGATGCAAAATTCCCACTTCCATTTCCAACAGATCCAATTTTTGCCAGCAGTGGTAAGCGGCAGGGAAACCCAAACTCAGCAGGATCATTTGAACATCTGCTAAGTTCGATTTTGGCAGGTCATAAATAAGAACATAAAAACTAGGAGCAGGAGTAGGCCACCTGGCCCCTAGCGCCTGCTCCGCCATTCAATAAGATCATGGCTGATCTTTTTGTGACTCAGCTCCACTTACCCGCCCACTCACCATACCCTTAATTCCTTTACTGTTCAAAAATTTATCTATCCTTGCCTTAAAAACATTTAATGAGGTAGCCTCACCTGCTTCACTGGGCAGGGAATTCCACAGATTCACAACCCTTCGTATGAAGAAGTTCCTCCTCAACTCAGTCCTAAATCTGCTTCCCCTTATTTTGAGGCTATGCCCCCTAGTTCTAGTTTCACCCGCCAGTGGAAACAACTTCCCTGCTTCTATCTTATCTATTCCCTTCATAATCTTATATGTTTCTATAAGATCTCCCCTCATTCTTCTGAATTCCAATGAGTATAGCCCCAGTCTACTCAGTCTCTCCTCATAAGCCGGAATCCGGCTCTCAACTCTGGAATCAACCTAGTGAATCTCCTCTGCACCCCCTCCAGTGCCAGTATATCCTTTCTCAAGTAAGGAGACCAAAACTGTACACAGTACTCCAGGTGTGGCCTCACCAGCACCTTATACCCAAGGTCGTTCACCCATGGGATCCATGAATTGATGGAAGAGACCATAAATTGTCCTGAAATGCAGATAAGATTTGTTTAAGTGTCACAATTTAAGGTTTTTTAAAATCTCTGCTCTTCAAACATGAAAGCGAAAGGCTTAAGCTGTTAGTGAGAGTTAAAAAACGAAACATCTGCAGGACTGCTTTGATTGACAGGTTATCTGGTATGGTTAGAAGAAAAGCTACCATCTCGTGGTACAGATTTAGGCCTGGACAATAAACTTGCAGAACTACTTAAGATGGAAGGAGAAGCAGCAGTGGGCAGGATGTATGGAGTATGTGTCGTACGGTGGGACACCAGTGATTGGCCAGAGGACTGAACTGATTCCACTTTTCTCCCTCTTCAGAAGAGATGTGACCTGAAACTGTGCACAAATGATGGGAAAATTCCCTTGATCTTCAACGCCAGCAAAATCTTGCTTAGGATCATCCTGAAATGATCAGGAAAAGACAGAGAGTGAGGCAGCTGATGAACAAGCTATATTTTGACATGGAAGAGGAACCAGAGATCAAGGGTAGGATTTTCTGGCCGCGCTCACCCCAAGACCAGAAAATCCCATCCAAGGTCAACGGACCTTTGCATGGTCCGTCCCCCGCCCACTATGATTCCTGTGGTGTAGAATCTTAAAATCGTAACGTGCAAAGTCCAAGAACATCAACAACCAATCTATCCATGCTTCATTGATATTGAGAAGGCACTTGATTGGATCTCATATGAGAAGCTCTGGTTGACAATGTTAGACATGGGATAGCCACCACATTGAATCTACTTCCAACCAAGCTTTAGAGTCAAAGTTGCCCTCAGAGCAAAAGAGTGTTAGACAGAGCTTTGTCCTCTTACCACCATGCCCTATCCCTGCAATCCACCTAATCTACACATCTTGTGACACTATGGAGCAATTTACTATGCCCAATCCACCTAAGATGCACATCTTTGGACTGTGGGAGGAAACTGGAGCATCCGGAGGAAACCCACACTGACACGGGGAGAATGTGCTAACTCCACACAGAGAATCACCCCAGGCCAGAATCGAACTTGGGTCCCTGGTGCTGTGAGGCAGCGCTGCTAACCACCAGCCACCACAACAATCTATCCCTCAATGTCAACAAAACGAAGGAGATAGTCATCGACTTCAGGAAGGACATGCTGTCTACATCAATGGGGACGAAGTAGAAATGATCGAGAGCTTCAAGTTTTCCGTGTCCAGATCACCAACAAACTGTCCTGGTTCATCCATGCTGACGCTATAGTTAAGAAAGCACACCAACACCTCTACTTTCTCATGAGACTAAGGAAATGTGGCATGTCCACTACGACTCTCACCAACTTTTACAGATGCACTATAAAAAGCATTATTTCTGGTTGTATCACAGCTTAGCATGGCTCCTGCTCTGTCCAAGACCACAAGAAACTACAAAGGGTCATGAACAAAGCCCAGTCCATCACTCAAACCAGCCTCCCATTGACTCTGTCTGCACTTCCTGCTGCTTGAAAAACCAACCTTGTATTATCCTTTATCGATTGCATTTAGCAGAGTCGATGCTGTAGTGGTATTATTGCTGGACTAATAATTCAAAAACTCAACTAATATTCTGAGGATCCGGGTTCAAATCCTGCCACGGCAGATGGTGGAATTCAAATTCAATGAAGAAGATCTGGAATTACGAATCTACTGATGACCATGAAGCCATTGTCAGAGAAATCCATCTGGGAAGGAAATTTGCTGTCCTTACCTGGTCTGACCTAATGTGACTCCAGAGCCACAGCAATGTTGTTGATTCTCAAATGCTCTCCGAAATGGCCTAGCAAACCATTCAGTTTTAAGAGCAACTAGGGATGGACAATAAATGCTGGGTAGCTAGCAACACCCATGTCCCACAAATGAATTTAAAAAAACACCCAAGACAAATAGGATGCACTGGTTGACAAACTACAGAAGAGAAAAGACACATGAGAGAGTAATAGTTCTTCTGCAGCCCAGTTAATTTTCTCCTTGCATGTAAGCACAGGCCATTCACTCTTTGAGTCTTTTCTATCATTCAATGATGAACTATGGCTGATTTGTTTCTCAACTCCATTTACCTGCTATGTTCTATATCCTTCGGTATCCTTAAAAAATTAAAATCTTGATCTTGTCTTGAAAATTTCAATTATCCCAGTCTTTAGAGAGACCCAGATCCAACTTTTCCCAACACTCTGTGAGAATAATTGTAGAATCATACAGTGCAGATGTAGCCCTTTGGCCCATCGAGTCTGCACTGACACACGAGAAACATCTGAACTCCCAGCTAATCCCATTTCCCAACATTTGGCCCATAGCCTTGAATGTTATGATGTGCCAAATGCTCATTCAGGTACTTTTTAAAGGACGTGAGGCAATCCACCTCGACCACTCTCCCAGGCAGTGCATTCGAGACATAAATTACTTCTTTATTTCACAGCTGCATGTGCTAGCTTTAATTTTTAACATTATTCTGGATTCTCCCAACAGAGAAAATAATTACTCTGTATCTAACCTTTCGAATCCCTGAATCATTTCAAATATATTGATTAGATCACGAGCGGCATGGTGGCACAGCGGTTAGCCTCACAGCGCCAGGGACCCGGGTTTGATTTCCAGCTTGGGTCACTATCTGTGGGGAGTGTGCATGTTCTCTCTGTGTCTGCGTGGGCTTCCTCCGGATGCTCTGGTTTCCTCCCCCAGTCCGAAAGACGTGCTGGCTAGGTGCATTGGCCATGCTAAATTCTCCCTCAGTATACCTGAACAGGTGCCAGAGTGTGGCGACTAGGAGATTTTCACAGTAACTTAATTACAGTGTTCATGTAAACCCACTTGTGACAATATACTAAACTAATCTCCTCAACCTTCTAAACTCGGATGAAAGCAACCAAAAGAGAAAACGCTGGAAAATCTCAGCAGGTCTGGCAGCATCTGAATGGAGAGAAAAGAGCTGATGTTTCGAGTCCAGATAACCCTTTGTCAACCTTTTTTTGGTTTCAGATTCTAGCATCTGCAGTGATTTGCTTTTATCGGATGAAAGCAAACCCAGTTTACACAACCTGCGTTCATAACATTCACATGTTATGCTTATACAAAATTAACCGTTCACATAATAATGAAGAAACACACTTGGCGATAGGTGGGAGTTATAGCGATGCAGGGAGAGTCTGAGAGAAGTACCTAGTTAAGGCTGTACCTTGGAGATATGTACATAGTTATGGTTAACAATAAACAGTTTATGTTCAGCGACACAGCTTCCTGATGTCTTAGCAAGACACCAAACAACTTTGCAACATGGTGGCAGCAAGGGAAGGACCCAAAAATCCCAAGGCAACTTATAAACAAATCCATAACCTCAAAGAAGAGACTAGAGAAGAAACCCAGAACCTCGAGGCATGAAGAAGTAAACAAAATGATGCCTGGCCTCAGCAAAGTGCACCTAACTTGAAAACACAGTTGGAGATCAGCTAAATGCATGATCTGATTGAACGTAGAGTGAAAAGACTTAGCCAGATCACAAAAAGTATGAGCAAAATTCACCAAACTGGTTAAACTAACCTTTTAAAAATAATCAGAGTGTTAATCAGGCAGAAGATATTGCATATTTAACTTAAACAGCTGATGGAATGGGGTATATCACATGGTGGCTTCGCTTGAATGGACAAATTAGAAGTTTTTAAAATGGTGCCTAGAAATGATTTCCTATTGGGTTTTTAAGCTTAAAATAACCAATTGCCTGGTCCAATTGGCTTGATGAAATGACTGGAATTAAAATTAAGAATGAGGAATTTCAAGAAGAAGTTGAACGACTGTTAGAAAAAGCAGAAATTCTCACATAGGAGAAGGAACAGCCTCAGAAACAACCAGCAAAAGTAAAATTTGAAATTGTGAACTTGGAAGACACAGGAATTAGGTTCTGCTGAGGGAAAACTGTTCAGAGGAGAAAACCAACTTTCACATATGTAAGATGAGTTTGCTCTTGAAAATTAGAATTTGGTGAACCTCAAGCATCAGAGGGTCTTCCTGGAAGGATATCAGAAGTCTTCTTGAAGATAGCCTTGAGGGTGGAATGGTAGCACAGTGGTTAGCACTGCTGCTTCACAGCTCCAGGGACCTGGGTTCGATTCCCGGCTTGGGTCACTGTCTGTGTGGAGTTTGCGCATTCTCCTCGTGTCTGCGTGGGTTTCCTCCGGGTGCTCCGGTTTCCTCCCACAGTCCAAAGATGTGCGGGTTAGGTTGATTGGCCATGCTAAAATTGCCCCTTAGTGTCCTGGGATGCGTAGGTCAGAGGGATTAGTGGGTAAAATATGTAGGGATATGGGGGTAGGGCCTGGGTGGGATTGTGGTCGGTGCAGACTCGATGGGCCGAATGGACTCTTTCTGTACTGTAGGGTTTCTATGATTCTATGATGATATTGTGGGAAATGCCTGAAACAGGAAAAGAGATTGTTGATGAATCTAGAACTAATGACATAATGCAGAATTAGCAACCAAAACTGATGAAATATCGAAACTTCACAAGAGCAATGAAATTCTTGAACTTTGATCTAATCTGAAACATGAAAGGTCAGATGCCCAGTATGGAAGAGCAAATCCAGATTTTACAAGCAGAAAAGGAAAATTCTAAGAAAGAGATTGAGGATCTAATGCACGAATTGAACAATCTAAGAAGCAGTCAGTGACCAAGGAAGAAAAACTCTGCAAGGAACTGAATGCCCAGATAAAGTTATTAGTTTGTAAAAGGATTCCACCAATAAGTCTGAAGCAAAGACCAGAGTAGTTGCTGAGCTGAATGAAAAGATTCATAAACTTGAAAAATAATTGGAAAACAAATGTGTAAACCAATATTTGACTAAAATTGTAAAACAAGTGAAAATTAAGGTTCCATTTTTGAAATATCAACTTCCAGGAAGAACGTGGTGGACTCCATGGAAAACGAAAACCCAAGTCTACTCTATGAATGCACAGAGCGAACATTCACTCTGGAAGGTATGGGAGGAGCCCACGATACTGATCAAAAAAGACAGATTGTCAACAAAGAAAAGCATAACACTGAAGAGTTCAAGAAACAAACCAGATGTTGAAACACAAGTATTTGAAACACTAAGTACTAAAATTTCAACTCTTGTGATGTTAGTGTACCTTTAAGAATTTTTTAAAATCATATTCTCTGCAGTTTGTAAGCAGGCCTTTTGGTTTCATTAAGGCACCGGCTATCTGCTAGAAGTCCTTTTATTGTTGCTTCAATGGTTTAAATGAGGTTTTGTTTATTTTTACTCTGGGCCTCAGGTACTTCCTGAGATCTTTTATGACCCTGCATTGTGAGGGGGAAGATTGATTGACAAGTTCCTCCCCAGAAGAATTCAAGGACTTACTTTCAGTTTTGGTTTCAAGAGTCTGAAGCTGCCCTGACTGTCAAGTGGCAGTCAGTTTTTCTCCCTTTCTCCCTAGTATTATAGATTCTGCTGGCTAGCTGGAAGAAGGTTTCCTCGCCTTCCTGGAGTGGAAAATCTGCAGTTGGTCGTTGGCTTACCTAGAGTCTCTCTCTCCCTGGGGTTTTGGGAATCTGTTCTGATGTGTATATCCAGAGCGCTGCTAGATGTTATAAGGCTGGGAAGTCAGAGTTTCAATTCTCCACCCAAAGGGTTAAGTTCCAACATCATGTGCGCATTCATATTTTATGTGCTAAACCTCATTTAAACCATTGAAGCAACAATAAAAGGACTTCTAGCAGATAGCCGGTGCCTCAATGATACCAAAAGGCCTGCTTACAAACTGCAGAGAACACGATTTTTAAAAATTCTTAAAGGTACACTAACATCACAAGAGTTGAAATTTTAGTACTTAGTGTTTCAAATACTTGTGTTTCAACATCTGGTTTTGTATAGGGAAGATTGTTTAATTAGAACATTTTGTATATTCATTAAGGGTTATACAATATCATGGTTTTCTTGTTTGTAATTGGTAAAGTTGTTGCTAATTTTCTTTTTATACATTATTGTGAAGTTGAGTTTGTAAAGATGTAAAGAATGTTTGTAAAGTTTAAAAAGATTCCAGAAGGAGAACAACAGTGTGTGGTCCCTTTAAAGGCTGGTTTTGTATTCCGGCTTGAATGTTTAAAATAAAGGGTACATAGGTTGCAACAACTGTAATTAGGGCCAAGCATCAGGGTTGCCTTGATAACAGGCTCTGCAGGTTTTTGCATTTTGTTAGCCTATGAGTTTAAAGAAGGCACTCAGCTAATAGCCGATAAATTTAAAGAAAGCACTCTAAAGGGCACCTATCAGATTTTGAATTTGCTGTCGTTGTCAGCATCAAACCAATCCTGATGTAGAAAATACATAGGTCATCAGGAATATAAATATAGGAATTCAGTGACTCCAGTTCAGTTAGTGAGTTCAGTAGAGTTCAACTGAGATGGCCATCTCTGGAGGCCATGCTGCCAGCTAAAATAACTTTCTCTGAAGGGAATTCTCCATCTATCTAATACCAGGATATCAAGTCATAAAGGCCGTACAGACAGAGAAATCACCAGATCAAAATTCCAAATCTTTTCCAAGCCGTCAGACCTGGTTGTATATCATTTTTCTGAGAGTGACTAAAATTCTATTATTACTGTTTTAGTGCTGAATGGTCCTTGTCTTTATTTGAACAGCATTTCAGTTGAACCATCCTTTAATTAAAATGTTGCTGGTTTGATTAAAGTTCCTGGTTAGTTGAATAAAATAACTTGTTAATTGTTCACTTAAAGCGAGTGTCAGGACTTTATATATTGAACCTCTAAACATTAACGTGGAACAGTTAACACCTTCTCAAATACTTTTACCAGATTACAAAGCAAAAGGGATTGACCTCTGCGTCGCAACAATATATTAACTGCATTCTTAAATAAACTTTGTTTGATAAAATCTCCTTAGTGGGTCAGTTGAATCATACTTGAAGTGTTCACCCTAGTCAAATTTAAAGTGCAAAACCTATGATCCAGGCAGATTTCATAAAACACTTTGGAGTTTCTAACCTGAATTATAGCACTCTGAACCAACAAAGTCAACCTGGTGCAACTGAGACTACCACTCCTCCAAATGGGTAGAGAACAACATTTTCAGGAGTCGCAAAGCCTCCAGACCATCTGAATTGATAGAGTCATAGACTTCAGGAAGGGTGGGGAGAAGGGATAGCACCTAAAGAAAGAATGCACTGTAAATATATTGGATAAAGACATGGTGGAGGTGTAGTATAAGGTTGTTGGGCATAGGAAGGGTTAATGTGGGACTGGAGAACAGTACCGTCACAATATAATGTATGACATACGTAACATTATACATCATACGTAACATTAGACAGGAGATAGAGTGGTGCAATGAGAGGCTGAGAAAAGTCAACATAATGATAGTACCTATTTAGGGCTGTACCTTGGATGTATGTATATCATTATGGATTAGCAATAAGGGGTTTATTTTCAACTACACAAACTTCCAGACCACTTAGGGAGACACCAAAAAACCTTACAACAATAAACCCAGTATCATGTTCTTGAATCTACACTGTACCCTATCCAAGACCAATATTTCTTTCTTGAGGTCCAGTACCTAAAAACTAACTCCAGATGGAATCTGACCAAGGCTCTGTACAACTGAAGTATCGTTTCCTCAATTTTGAATTTCAGACCACTTGAGATAAAGGCTAACACTCCATTAACCCAAGATCTTTGAGCTGGGACAAGAGAAATCTTTTTCAAGAAAGAATAACCAACTTTCCAAAGTGGCACTCAGAAAATATGCAAAACTATGACAGAGATAAACAAACAACAGAAAAACCAAAAAAGTTAAAAACGGAGAAGGCCCACCCACTGTGGTAAAGCTAATCCCTGAAGACAAACTTTTTGCAATAACGTTGCTTTTTGAGATTGATGGATTAAACTCTGGGGACTTGCAAAGGAAAAGTATACCCATGGTGAGGCTAGTTCTTTTTTAAATCCTTATTTTCCCATCAGTAAGTTTTGTGCAGCTCAGTGAAGCAAGTTCAAAAATATCCCTGCTTGTAAAACTATTTTATTCACATGCAAGACAATATACATTAATCTGTAAATGAGCTAATATTGTTTATTAAAATAATACATGGGTTTTAGCTGCTCTAACGGCACATTGGTGGATGCTTTACATAAATTCTTCCCTCTTCTCTATAATTAAAGTGTTTCCCTAGAAAATCTCTGGAAAGCATTCTAACTTCTTCAAGAATGAGCAGATGTGGAACTCCAGGCCATTTGGAATCACCTCTTATAGTACTTGACAGCACATACTAAATATCAACTCATTGGTCTGAATTTTACTTTCAGATGGCAGCTGCATGCTTGACCCAACCAAATATAAAATAGCTCCAAATGACATTAGGCGTGCTTCCTGATGTCATCACACATGCATGCAATATCGAGGTCAGTGGGCACACACACAAGTCGGATGCAGCCTGCTAACAATTAAAGGGCCAATTAAGGCCATTAACAAGGCAATTGTCAGTAATTTTGCACCGACTATACCATTTTCAGTTCATCACAAGAGAAACAGGTGGGTGGCGCGGGTGGGTGGCAAATACATTTTTATCAAATCCTCATCCAAGTGTGGGACTAAAGGCTCCCAGAGCAAAAACACTTTCACTCTCATTGGCTCTTGGGTGAAAATGTGGCTCATGACCACACCCCGGCACCCAAGGACAGAGGCAGAGGAGAGATATAACAGGAGTTATGCATCCACAAGGAGGGTGATGGGGAGGATCATTGGGCTGCTGAAGATGTGCTTCAGATGTCTGGGCTGAGCTGGGAAGCATTCCCATATCCTCCAGAATGCATCTCACTGATAGTTGTTGCATGCTTTGCCCTGCACAATCCGGCTCTGACAAGAGGAGAGCCAGTGGAAGCGGAGGAAAGTGAGGAAGCTCCACAGGCCAGGGAGGATGACTGCAGTGATGGGTCAGAGGGAGAGCCTGAGGACCCGCAAGATGAGGACATTAAGGTGGACAACAGGATCCATCAGAGGGACAGGGCCACCAGGAATGTTTTGATACTGCAAACCTTCAGCTGAGCATCCAAGTAATTGATGCTTCCTCATACTAATGGCACCATCTTCTTTACAAATAATTGCTACATTCCAAACCATCCCAAAGCTCCAGCACCATGCACCATACAGTTATAAACCTGTGCTGCATCTGGCATCTATTGTATCCATCAAGGCACCTCAGCCATTGAAAGTGAAATAAATGTTTGTCGTTCTATGAACAAATAATGAAGATACGAAGTTGCCAAACAACACAGATTTCAAAGTAATGAAAGTAAATAGTGTTATCCATGATAAGCACCTCTTGTGTTCAAGGTATCTTCAACTTACGTCTGTGGGTGCGGCCTCTTGGTGCCCCCTGCCCCTCCCCCCACTGGCAGAGGCATTAGGGCAGACTGCTGACTTTGCCGTCCAGGTGGCCATGATGTCCTTGGTCATCATCCTCTGGCTGACGGAGCCTGAGTTGGCTCCTCCTGGAAGGGTGCATCTAGCCCCACAGCTGGGCACTCCTCAGTCTTTGCTGTATCATCGATGCAGTGGCTCCTGGCAGAGGGGCAGAGGAGCTGGTGCCCTCATCTGGAACACCCTGAGAGGAGCCCACAGAGAAAACTGGCAGCTTATCCACCAGCATGATATATGTCTGTACCTCCCTCCTCAGCGTGAATGGATGGGCACATTGCAGAGAGACTAGGGATGGAATTTTTCTGTCCCGTCCACCACGGGAATTGTAGCAGGCGAGACATAGACCATGCAAAGGTCTGTCGACCTCGGGCAGGATTTTCTGGCCTTCAGTCGAGTGTGGCCAAAAAATCCCGCCCTCGGTGCCTCATCCATCCCTCACAGTGGCAGTGACCTGCTGAGGTCACAGCTGGTGTGGTGTGGAGGGCTCCTCTCAGGGTGTTCCAGATGAAGGCACCAGGAGCCACTGCATCTGATGATAAAGCGAAGACTGAGGTGTACCCAGCTGTGGGACTGGATGCAGGTCTGAGCGCGACCCCGGAACCTTTGATTCTATTTCTGAAGCTTCGTACAGCTGCAGAATTAATGAGCTGAACAACTGCAGATCACCTGTGTTCAGCCGTCCCACTGCCCAGTGGGAATCTCGCCGACTTTCTCCTTAGACAGCACCTTCCAAACACACGATCACTTCCATCTGGAAGGACAATGGCAGCAGATACATGGGAACACCCCCATCAGCAAGTTCCTCTCCAAGCCACTCACCATCCTGACTTGGAAATATATCGCCATTCCTTCGCAGTCGCTGGGTCAAAATCCTGGAATTCCCTCCCTAACAGCATTGTGGGTCAACCCACAGAACATGGACTGCAGCGAATCAAGAAGGCAGGTCACCACCACCTTCTCCAGCGTGACTTGGGATGGGCAATAAATGCTGGCCAGCCAGCGATGCCCATGTCCCACGAATGAATTTTTAAAAAAATACTAATTGGGAGAGATGTTGACACAATTGGTTTAAAGATTGAAAAATCAGGAAGGCTCTTATTCAGAACCATTCTGAATTTAAAAGTGACTCACTCATTCAGGTTTTCTGTCCCAGGTTATTAATAGCAGATGCTACCCTGAGAATCCATGAGTGTATAGTTTCCTGAACTCCCAAACAACTCCTCCTCCTCACTAATGGTATGGTTTCTGCCTTTGCAAACACCTGTCATCATTTCGGTTAGACGTTTAAAAACACCAGGTTAAAGTCCAACAGGTTTATTTGGTAGCAAAAGTCACAAGCTTTCAGAGCCTTAAGCTCCTTCTTCAAGTGAATGGGAATTCTGTTCACAAACAGGGCATATGAAGACACAAACTCAATTTACAGAATAATGGTTGGAATGCTAATCAAGTCTTAAAGGTACAAACAATGTGAGTGGAGAGAGCATTAAGACAGGTCAAAGAGATGTGTATTGTCTCTTGCCTTCAAACAACCGCACAACCTCAAACAGACCATTGTCTGCAGCAAACTACCCAGCCTTCAGGAGAACAGTGACCACAACACCACACAACTCTGCCACAGCAACCTCTGCAAGACGTGCCAGATCATCGACACAGATGCCATCATCTCACGTGAGAACACCATCCACCAGGTACATACCCTTGCAACTCGGCCAACGTTGTCTACCTGATACGCTGCAGGAAAGGATGTCCCGAGGCACGGTACATTGGGGAAACCATGCAGACGCTGTGACAACGGATGAATGAACACCACTCGACAATCACCAGGCAAGACTGTTCTCTTCCTGTTGGGGAGCACTTCAGCGGTCACGGGCATTCGGCCTCTGATATTCGGATAAGCGTTCTCCAAGGCGGCCTTCATGACACACGACGGCACAGAGTCGCTGAGCAGAAACTGATAGCCAAGTTCCGCACACATGAGGACGGCCTCAACCGGGATATTGGGTTCATGTCACACTATTTGTAACCCCCACAGCTTGCCTGGACTTGCAGAGTCTCACTGGCTGTCCTGTCTGGAGACAATACTCATCTCTTTAACCTGTCTTAATGCTCTCTCCACTCACATTGTTTGTACCGTTAAGACTTGATTAGCTGTAAGTATTCGCATTCTAACCATTATTCTGTAAATTGAGTTTGTGTCTTTATATGCCCTGTTTGTGAACAGAATTCCCACTCACCTGAAGAAGGAGCTTAAGGTTCCGAAAGCTTGTGACTTTTGCTACCAAATAAACCTCTTGGACTTTAACCTGGTGTTGTTAAACTTCTTACTGTGTTTACCCCAGTCCAACGCCGGCCTCTCCACATCATCATTTCGGTTGTCATTTTAGAGTAGTTTTGTTTTGCAACACACTGACGGTGCACTCTCTTTGACATGGCTGCCGCATTTATGGAGACTCTTTTCAGAATTAATCTCGAGACTTTGCATTGCCTGCAGCAGTCAGCAAGAGCAGAAACTGTTGGTTACACTTAGGGCACAAAGTTCGGCTCAAAGACCTTAAATGGAGCCAGCTGCACTTCTAGTCACTTCCTGTGCAGTCCACGCAGCGCCCATGGCACGAAAGGTGCCAAGTGTGCACTGGGAACATCAAAAGAGGTCATTAAGCAGCCACTCTGACTGATTTGACGCTAATTTCACTAACTTAGTCTGCCATTGCTCATTGACGGCCTGTGCTAATCACTCACAGCTGAGCATGCGTTAGCAATACAAACAATTCCTGCACATTCATTATTTAAAGGGCCAACCACCAACTTGCAGGTGAAGCTGTTTCAACTTACTCCTGCTTACGCAAAGCCAGTGGAAGTACCATGGATGGCATTTGGAGTTGTTTTGGTGAGCTGTCGCAAACATTCAGCAAGGCAACAGGTGATCCAACTATACATGTGGTATGGTTGCCGTGCCTCTGGATCTGAAACTTGACCATCACATGGAGCACAGACTGCACGAAAAGGATCAGATGGAAATGAGAGAAAAGTAATTCAGAATAGATGGATCTGGGAAGGTCTTTACACGATGCTTCAAGTAATCTACCGAGCAGGATCATAAAGGCAAAGCACTGATGTTATAAAAATATAATTGGATGCCATGATTAGAAAATTACTAGATTGTTGAGCTTTGTTGGGCCAAGGGGTGACACAGTGGGACAGTGGTTAGCACAGTTGCCTCACAGCGCCAGGGACACGGATTCGATTCCGGCATTGGGTGTGTGGAGTTTGCACCTTCTCCCCATGTCTGTGTGGGTTTCCTCCGGCTGCTCTGATTTCCTCCCACAGCCCAAAGATGTACAGATTAGGTTGATTGCTATGCTTTATTGCCCCTTAGTGTCAGGGGGACTAGCTAGGGTAAATACCTGGGGTTACAGAGATAGGGCCTGGGCAGGATTGTGGTCGATGCCGTCTCATTGAGCCAAATGGCATCTTCCTGTACTGTGGGGATTTGTTGATGATTCTATGACTGCAGAGATGGGAAGCTCAATGAAGAGGGACGAGGAGGGTTCTCCCTAGTCGACACTAGGGTCAATTTACTATGGTCAATCAACCTAACCCACACATCTTTGGACTGTGGGAGGAAACCGATGCACCCGGAGGAAACCCATGCAGCCACGGGGAGAACATGCAAACTCCACACACACAGTGACCCAAGCTGGGAATCGAACCCAGGTCCCTGGCACTATGAGACAGCAGTGCTGAACAGTGTGCCACCATGCAGGTATATGTTTTGAGAGCAAGTCTCCCACTTCCAGCTCACGCAGGAGTGTGCCTGAGGTGACTCAGGTTGAACAAGGAGGTGGTTACAGAACAGCTACCTCATTCAACGTGACATGAAGCCTCACATCAGGGCAAGAACAACACTGCCAGTGGCATTGAAGATCACAATGACATTCCAATTGTCTGGATATTTCCAGTGGGAGTGACATCGCCAACATATCACAATATGCCAGACATTGATGGAGACTAAACACACCAGTATATGCAGCCTGGTTGTTGGAAGGCTGCTTTCACTGTGGAAGACTGTCAATGGCCTTGCGGGATGACCTCAATGGGCTATGGACCTTAAGAGCCCAACTTCCAACTGCACCATTTGCTATGGCTGACAACAGTCTGGGCTAGTTGGCTGAGAGCCAGAAGCATGGATGTCAGTGCAGTGGTAGTGGTGAGAGCACAAATGCTGTCATCCTGAGAGAAGACAGCAGGTTTGTGTTCCACAGAGCTACTGCCTTGCACCTGGCACTGTGCCTCAGCAATCCTTGTCATCTGTTAGAGGACAAATTGCTGGACTGCGATGAGAGCCTGCAGGCTCCATTGAGCCTTGTTATTCACAGCCATCACGGCTGCAGTCTGAGCTGGCACGACAATGTACATTGATCTCATGAACTTTGTCTGAGTTTCCATTGCAGCACCCAAACATTGGGTGGCCTCTGCCTGTGTTGCAGTGGAGGCTGAGACACTGGCTGCCAGAAGCTGCATCATGGTTGGGACTGCCAATGCTTCTATGGCATTAGCCATCACCTCCATGATGGGAAGGATATGTTGTACTATCTGAACTACTCCCTCTGTCACATCGCAGCCAGATTCCTCCATATTCCTGGACAACAACTGTCTCATTGAGTTGCCAATGCACCAAACATCTTGATGTACATGACCATGAGCATCCTCCTGTATGCCACCCCACCAAAGCCCTTATCTAAGGATATTCTTTTCTTTCTGGCCTGACAGTCACATCCCATTATCCTGAACGCTCTTTGTGATGTTGCATTCTAGGGCTCTGTTGCAGCTGGCCCCAGGAGGTGGAACACATCTCATCCATTCAGCACAGGGGGTTGAAGATGTGCCAGCATCCTACCAACCCCTACACTTCCTATTCTCTGATGCCCCTGATATTACATGGCATCTTGTTCTGTAAGGATGAAGACAGAATATCAGCGATTGTGTTGCATGAAGATTGGGTGAGGTGCCTGAATCTAGCATTATTGAAAGTGAGGGTGAAGTGGAGCATCTGACTGTTTGGGCATGAGTTCTCAGTGCTAGTGCAGTGAACAAGGTTAGAGGTCAGTATGAGATGTCAAGATGAATTCATTGACCTTGGTCATCTGCATGAGGTCATTAAGCTTCTTCCAGCACTGCTGCCGGTTTTCAGGGCCAGACTTTGGGAGGTGATCTCCTCGGTCACCTATCCCTATTTCCTGGGTGCTTATTGAGGACCTTCTGGCCCTCAATGGTAGATTCCATTGGGGAAAGATGGGAGGAGTCTCAAGTTGAATATAAACACCAACATGAACTAGTTGGGCTGAACAGTCTGTTTCTATAGCATACATTCTGTGTAAATGTATGTAATATTCTTTCACTTGGTTCCATATTTAAGACTACTGCATACATTATATGATTACAGCTGATCAGGATTTTGTGTGGGTGTACATATGTTTTTTCACAGTATTCCTTGGTGACTTGTACACTCAAGGCCATCTTGAATAATAAAGCTGTGGGCTTCCTGACCAGAATTGTAAATATGCAGCATAACTGAAACACAAGCCAAGTTGTGACTGAAATGCTGATTAATTAGAAAATTAAGAGGTCTAACAACTGTGAAGGCAATTGTCAGGGATATGTAGTTCAAAAATATGATTAAAACTGTTCGCATTATTCATGCACTTAAGCAGTTACAAATCTGGTTTACAATTTAATTCTGGTTTTCATTAGGGAAAGATACTGTAAAATAGATTGTTCATTAAATCTTCCTGTGAGACTTTCAGTGATGAACTATTTCCTTAGTAAGCCTTGGAGTCCAATTTTTTTTGTGACTGTACCACTGGCAAAGTACACTACACATAACCACTTGGCAGTAACAGTAAGTGCTTAACCTTTTCCCACTGTAAGAGTCCAACCATCGACCATCTGGAAGCTCTTTCAATGGCAACATTTTAATAAAATACCGACAAGTTACAACTCTAAATGTTGAACATATAGATCGTTAGAAAAACGGAGTTTGGACTATTGATGCATCGGTACTTTGGTATTCCGTTTGCACGATTCACTTGCTGCTGAAATTATATTCTTTTAAGTGCTGGGTTAATTTCTCTCACTCATGAGTCAATTTGGGGAACTTTCTCTGCGTGCAGTATGAAATCTGATTATGTGCCGAATTAAATCCTGGTTCTTTCACTCGTGGCTTCTGGGTTCCAATCAAGCGTTGCACTGACAGAGTGACAGTTTGTCCGTTCTCTTCGTGCTGCGAAGGTCGTTTATGATTTAATTTGACCAATTTCAACAGAAAAAGTTTCCCATAATTTGGCACCAAACTGTCAGAAAGATGGCTGGTGTGGAAAAGCAGAACAAATCACATTGCTGTAGCAGAGGATGCATTTCTGAGGTTGAGTTTAATCTGTGCTGACCTGGCACTGCTCAAGGCTGTCACTCGATGCCAAAAGTGGAAAAGGATTCCATTCCCTTGTGCAGCAAGCTTCCTCAGCAAGTTTCTCTGGATAATCGAGTGTTCTTGTTTTAAAGTGGAGCCTGAAACAAGATAACTTCTTACATAACATATTTTATAACATACTGTCAAATAGTTCCTTATTAGAAAAATAGGATGACATTGGCGATGGAATTCTGATACAGTTCCTATCCAAAGCCATTTTCCTAGAGTCTTGGGGTGAAATTTAATTCTCCCCTGGGAGCAGGAAGGCCCACATAATCGGGAGGGAAACATATCACCAGCCTGACTGCCCCCCCAGTTAAGTTAGGGATGGGGAATATTGAGGATAGCCTTCCAACCAGAAGCTAATTGAGGCCCTTAGAGGGGCACTGGCACTCGGGAATGCCCTGGCAGCCTCCTTGCAGGCCTACGTGGGGGCTTCCTGATTGGGCACCCTGTGCCCCACAAAGAGCCCTTGGTGGTAACTAATTGCCACTCCCACTGGAAGAGCATCCTCCTATCCTCCACTATGACTGCCCCACCCCCACCCTACCCCCCAACTCTTTTGGGGCCCCCATCGATGGCTGTTGCTCTGGTATTTCCTGCGGAACTAGCAGTGGCTGATGGGACTGAAGAGCTGCCAGCCCTCTGATTGGCCTGTATCTCTTGCAGATGGGTCCTATCTCTTTAAAGGCCCATGAACCATCATGGCAATCAGCTAACTGCCTGATTGACATTTAATCCTATCAGGGATGTTACAAATTGCTATTGTGAAGTTGCCACCAAATTTCTGGCCTGTGGATGGACCATTGCAACCATTGAGTTCAGCCCATAGAGTCTCAAGCTCAGAAAAGACACCACAGGTAGGATTTTTCTCCCTCTCTGCAGTGTGATTAGCAGTAGTAGGATGGTGGCGGGATATTATGGTCCTGCCGTTGTCAATGGGGTTTCCTGTTGAACACGACCCTCACGACCAGGAAACCCATGGCAGAGCGTGCCGTCGGCAGGACCATAACATGCTGCCAGCGTGAATGACAGCAAGATTTTGGCATAAGAAGATCTAAAAAGGAAATGAAAAAACAAACTCCATCTAATAAGAGGGCTAAAGAGATACTTAGATCTCTACTTTGAAGCTTTTTCATGTATTGTGTTCCTCTTCACTGACTATATCCCTTCTGGAGATTGTCCCTCCACAGTCTGCACCCTCTTAGTCCCCAACCCCAAACAGCCCACGTCCATCACCTTCCTAACATCCAAAAACAGGACTGTCCTTGTAGACCCTTTGGACGGGACTTTACAGCCTCGCTCGAGCGAGACTGGAAATTCCTGCCCGATGTCAACTGAGGTTTCTGTTGCCGGACCCTTGCTGGTTCTGATTCCATGGCGGGCAAGATGGTAGAGTTCCGGCATTTGCTTCAGTCGGTTCCTGCCTCACTGTTTGGATTTCTTCCTACCTCCATAAGACCATAAGATATAGGAGCAGAATTAGGCCACTCGGCCCATCGAGTCTGCTCCGCCATTCAATCATGGCTGATATTTTTCTCATCCCCATTCTCCTGCCTTTTCCCCATAACCCCTGATCCCCTTATTAATCAAGAACCTATCTATCTCTATCTTAAAGACACTGAATGACCTGGCCTCCACAGCCTTCTGCGGCAAAGAGTTCCACAGATTTACCACTCTCTGGCTGAAGAAATTCCTCCTCATCTCTGTTCTAAAGGATCGGCCCTTTAGCCTGAGGTTGTGCCCAACTCTATTTTTCTCCTCTAGCCCAGTATCTTCATGCCTATATCTATGACATTTACAATATCCTTCGGGTGGGATTTTCCGGCCACGTTCATCCCGAAACCAGAAAATCCCGCTCGAGGTCAAAGGACCTTTCCATGGTCCGCCCCTCGCTCGCTACAATTCCCGTGTTGGGTGGAACAATAAAATTCGCTCCTTCATCACTCTAACAGTTTCCAGTTTCCTGACCTTAACTGTCTCCTTTTCACCATGGATGTTCAATTCCTCTACACCGCGATCATCCTCAAGGATGATCAGAGAGCTCTCCAATTCTTCTTTGAATTGACACCCAAACAGTCTCCATCCTTGTCCCTTGGCTGAACTTGTTCACTCATTGAACAACTACTCCTTCAACTCCACTCACTCGCTCTAAATATAATATGTTGCTATGATATCAGCATGAGTCCCAGTTATGTTTGCCTTTTTGTGGGATATGTGGAACATTCCTTGATGAAGTCCTATTCTGACCCCTTCCCTGATGACTGCATCACTGCCATTTCCTGCTCTCAAGTAGAACTGGAAAACATAATCAACTTTGCTTCCAATTTTTTCCTTTCTCTCACTTTCATTTGGTCCATCTCTGACTCTTTCCTTCCTTACCTTCTCAACCGATCTTCAGAAATAGAGAAAGTCAATTAATATTCACTATAAGCCCACAAACACACATGGTTACCTCGACTATGCTTTCGCACACCTCTCTCCCTGCAAGATCTCTACTTTCATTCTCTCAGTTTCTCTGTTTTCCTTGCATCTATTCAAAAAAATAATCTTCCATCTGAGCGCTTCCTATATAGATTCCTAAGAAATAAACATGGAGATAGCTTCTAGCCTTTACCCTTTACTGTACATGTGTAAATAGTTCTGAAGACTACTGAAGACTACAATTACTTCTTAAAGAGATACTGTTCAGTAACCAACACTCTCTCAACAGGGTGGTATCTGGGGATCAAAAACCCTCAACCTCACCAAAATGTCAAAGCAAAGTGAGTTCTAAAAAGCTAAGAAAAAACTTCAACAAAAATTCTGACCTGAAAGATTCTCCCAACAGAAACTGAAGGCGCAAAAATTCACCAGATCTGCTCCAAAGGGAAAAGGTCTGGAAGCTGAAGGTAGAGATTTTTATTGCAGTAGAAAACTCAATTGAATCTCCCTTAGCAGTCTAGCTTCAGACACAGAGGGCAGAATTTTATGGCCTCATCACGCTTGTTTTGTGGCGGACAACAGTCTTAAAATCGGGCGTGATGCAACTAGCAGGAATGGCTCCCGTTTTCACGCCCATTCCCATTTTGCCAAGAAAAAAAAATTGACACAATTGAGACCCTGCCCAAAATGTGCGAAACGTCAATTTGCATTTTTTTGCATTCATCCCAATGTAATTCGTGAATTTCACTCCCAATCGTCCCAGCTCACCTGCCTAAACGACCTCGTTCATGGCAGCTGGATCGGTCAAGAAAACACCTCAAGTATAAAAATCATGATACTCTTCGGGGGTGAAGAGGGAGGTGCTTGGGAGTTTCTGGTTGAAAGCATGCAGGGTGCTGGGGATAGGGGGATCTGGGGATCCTTTAGGGGGAAGATGTTGGATCTGGTTAAACACTTACCCTTGCTGCCCGGCTGAGGTCATTCAATTCTTTGCGGCACTACTTTCCAGTTCTGGCTAGTGCCCTGGCACTAACACATGCTGCCACCGCCTCTCAGGCTGCGTTTCCATCCCTTCCCCTGGGAGGAAGTCCTGCTGGGGGAAGAGGGTGTCCCGCCTTGCCTCTACCGACTCCAGCAACCTGTTCAGATCAGCATCAGAAAAATGGGAAGCTGTCTTCCTGGAGGCCATTTCTTCCTGCACTGCCTGCCTGTCTGTCCATCCTTGGGGTTTTTATGGAGCTCTCCCTTGTTGGGGCAGATCAGCTGCAGACAGTTTGGATGAGTCACATGCAAGTTAGAGCATTCCAGTGAGTCAATATCTTTTCCCAAAGGTAGGGGAGTCTAAAACTAGAGGGCATAGATTTAAGGTGAGAGGGGAGAGAGGGGCAATTTTTTTCACACAGAGGGTGGTGAGTGCCTGGAACAAGCTGCCAGAAGTAGTAGTAGAGGCGGGTATAATTTTGTCTTTTAAAAAGCATTTAGACATTTACATGGGTAAAATGGGTATAGAAGGATCATAGAAATCATAGACCTGAATTTAAATTAAAATAACAGCAGACAGGGCACCGTGTTCCAGCTGCCAAGATCCTGGATTCTGAAATTGTCTCCCTAATACCCTCTGCCTTGCTTTCCTCCTTTAAGACACTCTTTAGAGCATATCCCTTTAACTAAGTATTTGTTCAACTGAGCTAAGGTCTCCTTATGTGCCCAGTGTCAAATTTTGTTCAATAAACCTCCTATGAAGTCACTTGGAAGGTTTTACTATGTTAAAGGCACATTACAAAAACAAATTGATGTCACTGCTGTTTTCAAAGAACAGTTCACTCCAAAGCAAAAGATAGCAAGCTTCCAAGTACAAGATCTATGATTAGGCCTCTTAAAGAATAGAATCCATACAGCGCAGAAGGAGGCCATTCAGCCCATCGAGTCTGCACCGACAACAATCCCAGCTAGGCCCACATATTTACCCCACTAATCCCTCTAATTTACGCATCCTGGGATACTAAAAGGCAATTTAGCATGACCAATGCACCTAACCTGCACATTTTGGACTGTGGGAGGAAACCGGAGCACCCAGAGGGAACCCACACAGACACAGGGAGAATGTGCAAACTCCTCACAGACAGTGACCCGAGCCGGGAACTGAACCCGGGTCCCTGGCACTGTGAGGCAGCAGTGCTAACCAGTATGAAACCGTGCCACCCTACTAGTTCCCTTTCATGTTGGATAATATTGAAACTTTGGAATGTGTGCAGTGAAGGGCCATGAGATGCCCAATTTCAAACACTTTCAGTCACCCTGATGGACTGTACAGATGGGATCATATGTGTTAGAAAGCATAGACTCCGGCAATTTGATCAAAATAGAGTTAAAAAAATAATGAAGGGACTAGGACTGTATTATGTTTATGTGGACAAATGATTTCAACTTGCTAGATTAGGGAAACCAGTTACAAGTGACATAGAGGCAGAACAAGATTGGATTTTCGGGTTGTTGTTTTTCTGTAGAATAGCAGAGTTGTGGAACAGGTTGCCGGCTTATGTGGTGAATGCTGATAGATTCCTTTCCTTTTTGAAAGGGCTGGAACAGTTTCCAGCTGAGAGGGATACCATGTCATACATGAGTTATGTACCCTGTAATATAAGTCAGGATCCTGGATTAGTTTTGATCACCTAAAGGTTCAGGGAAGGATATTTCCAGAACATTTTCCCCAACTGACCTGGATTGTTTTAGCCTTATGCAAGACTCCAGATGGGAGTTTGTATCAGAATGTAAAGAGTATAACAACTCAATGAAAGAACAGATTTGCCTTTACCTATCTGACATCTCCGTGTATTTTCCCATTCGTAAAAGGGAAAAAATACACTTGTGTATTGTTGGTATCCACAAGACCTATTTAACAGATTGTTTAAAGGGGATATTGGGTGAGTGGTATGTTCAGCTCACTCACCGAGGCAACATCATTGCATATATCTTAGCAACAAATGGACAATTGATGTTCCAAGTTAATAATATGTTAAAGGATCTAATATGTCAAAATTGAACAGCCTGTCCAAATAAAAATAAAAAAGGACTTTCATGCAATATTGAATTTCTTCCATTATTTGTCATTAGTATATCAATAAATATTTACATTTGCAAATTATTCCTAAGGTGTCTTAGATTAAACGCCATCAATTAATTATGTTTTTGCTCACTTTTGAGTCCTTGAATCCAGCATTCTGTTCCTGAAAATAGTATATAGATGTTTGAATGGACTCCAGGGAGAAAATATTCATGGTGAAGTTGTAAATGAGCTCTTTAGATGCATATTTATGATTCCATTGCAGGTAATGGACAGATAAACGCTTGCCCTTGAATTTCAGATACTTAGACCTGCTCCTGAGAGATTTTTTACAAAGAAGCCTGAATGTGAAGAAATAGACCTTGACATCAGCCAGTTTGAGTCTTCCTACCTTGACATCTATGTCCACGTGAAGCTGTGCATATAGTACTTGCAGCCTGTCCAAAAAAGATCTGCATCTGGAACCTAGAATTTACCTCAGAAACTATGGCAGGACTTTGCAATCTCCTGCAGCCAAACTTTGAAAAAATATCAAGGATAGCGACATCACAACTGTTAAGGTGATCACAGCTGTCACTTTTTAAAATCTCTGTGCCTCTTGCAAAGCAGCAGCACAAGATACATGACACTTCTCCTAAGATGTATTACATAGGAGCAACATGCAGTTGGCACATGTATTTTCTGGCTAGGCCAGTGATTTCCTTACTTTCACCGAGGATTTCCTTACTTTCACCGAGGATGGGACCAAAGTTATCAACTGGATCTGTGTCTTATGACACCTTTAACACATCCAGGGAGTATTATTCTGAATCCTCAAAGATTACTGAGATATGTCCTTCTGCCTTGGACTCTAGGCGTGAGTCATGGTTCTTAGGCAGACATTGGTACTATATCTAAGTAGGTTACAGAGTACACATGTAACTCCTTGGGATAATTCCATCCTCTCTCTTGAGAGTCTAACACTTGACTGACTGGTGCCAGTGGTACATCATCATCTCTGTCATATATTAGCATATCCGATCTGTTAACTCTTTATACCACAATTACCTTGTTCAATCTAGCCCTGTCAATACATACAAAAAACTCCTCCCACCACCACCAATATCATCATGATAGTATAGGCCCTTTTGTGTATTATAAAATGATATGTCAATAAGGACATGAAATGTAAGGTTTTTTTAAATGAGACTCAAGCACTGGTAACTGTCAAACCAGAAGCCTTTGAACATGAGAAGTAAATCCATTTCCATCAATCTGATTTATTGTAACCAAATTCATACATTTCACTGGATGAAAGATAAATATTGGCAGTGTCATTTCAGCTTACACAAAATTGGTTCTTGAGTTCTCAAGCATTAACATTTCTAACATTGGGGAGGCAATGGCCTAGTGGTATTATCGTTAGACTATTAATCCAGAAACTCTGCTAATTATCTAGGGACCTGGGTTCAAATCCCACCATGGCAGGTGGTGGAATTTGAATTCAATAACAAATACCTGGAATTAAGAATCAATTGGTGACCATAAAACCATTGTCGATTGCTAAATAAAAATTAATCAGGTTCACTAAATGTCCTTCAGGGGAGGAAATCTGCCGTCCTTACCTGGTCTGGCCTACATATGACTCCAGAACCACAGCAATGTGGTTGACTCTCAACTGCTCTCGGGCAGCTAGGAATGAGCAATAAATGCTGGCCAGCTAACGACGCCTGTGTCCCACAAATGAATAAAGAAAAGAACTGTATTAATCAGATATGATAAAACTTCTCATTGACTGTCATTAATGTGCTGCGCAATTGGGCTCCATAGTTACGTGGTAGATTGAAAACCACAGATCTACCGTCACTTTCCAACACAGTCTCTATAATAAAGTATCTTGGCGTCAATCATATTTTTGCCTGTGAGAAAATATTTTTGTGGACCGACTCACTGGAGAGCAAGGGCGGCCAAAATGAACTCTTGCACAATTCCTGCTACTAGCTGGAAGAGAGTTTGTCCCCATGGACTTGTAACACAAAGCCAACTGAGGAAATCTTCCCCCCGGTGGCTAATATCAGACAGATAATTCAAGCAAGGTGGTCAGACTAGTGATACATACTTGGATACATTCCGCATGTATTAAATTTTATATGGTAATTGTTTTTGGTGTTAAGCACAGAACCACTCATATGGAGATCTGACCAACTCCTAATAAGGACAAGTTATTAACATTTGAAAGTGTAGTCCATGGTATGCTTTTAATTTAATTTAAATTCAGGTCAGATAATAGGAATTTCATTACGCCTTTACACATTGCATTACATTTTAATCCAATAATGAATATGTAGTGGATGAAAAACACAAAGGCCGGAACTCTACCACCTCACCCGCCATGGAATCGGCGTGGGCGAGGGTCCAACAATGGAAATCTCTGTTGATCTTGGACAGGAATTTCCAATCTCGCTCAAGTGAAGCTGTAAAATCCCGCCCAAAGAGTCATTTCTCAACACAATCACAGTAATGAACAAATAACTGCTGGAGGGAAATGTAACATTCGGCATTGGAACTTACAAACCTCCAATTCTTCTTTCTAAAATATACTTGAAACCACTGAAAAGTGAATAATTATTATATTAAGAAAAACTTAACCAGCACAATATTGTAGATACTTTTTCTCAAACATGGCAAGTTTACTTACACATAAAAATGATCGCAGCATATTTCAATTTAAAAATATTTAATCATAAAAGAGTTTGTCATATACTTTACATATTTGCTTCTGCAAGTTATTAAATCATTTGTCGGATGGGATATTTTGTGTACTGTTCCTAGTTTAGCATTAAAAATTAGTGTTTCTAAAAGTTACTTTGTGTTGCACAAAATATTCAAGGTTGAGAAATTGGGAACATTTGCTCATTTTTTTCAGTGCTAAATGGCATCCATATTGCATCTTTGCATTTTCAGGATTTATCTCACTGGATGCCATTTGGGAATGTTGTTAGCGCACACACACAGATTAGCCACTCGAACTATGCAAAGCAAGCAGATTGCCAGCAGTGCCATTTTGGAGCTCAACACTCCAACTCAAATGCCATTTATTAACCTTGCACAGCTAAACATGCATTCAGCAGCACAAAGGACCATCCCCGTCACTCCCACCCCTATCCCACCCATACTAGTGCTATTTAAATGAATAATCACTTACTTACAAGTTGTTTGCGAGTTGATTTCTTCTAGCTGTCGCTATTGTTCTTTAACTGTTTGGTCCTTCTTATAGTTATTTATAGTTGACAAAGTCTACATGGAATGGTGTGGTTGAACTGATTTTAAGGCTTCTGCATAAATGAGTTGCTCCTCGAAATCAGAATACTAGTAGGGATTCCCCTTGGAATACAGCATGACTGGGAGAATGAATAGAGGCCACACAGAGCAGGATGAGCAGCTGGAAGATTTAGGAGGAGGAGGAGGAGGAGGAGAAGGGCTCTTAGCAGGAGGTCATATCCGCTCAACATGCTTAGGGAATAATTGTCCCACATGAACCTTAGTGAGGCAAAGTATGTGGAACAGCTCACTTCAGTAAGGACGTCCTCACTGAAATCTACCTCCTGCTGGAGCCACAATTGCAATCCCCAGAGCAGTGGAAGCACCAGTGGCTGTAATATTGACCATGGTGGCGAACATTATGCATTGAGCTCCTTCCAGATTGGAGCTGGAGATATCTGCAACTTCGGGCAGTTTGCCATCCACTGTTTAGTATGGGAGGTCACACAGGCTCCGTACGTAATCACAGCTAATTACTTTTCTTTCTCTCTTGCCAGAAGAAAGCAAGCAAATCAAACATGTGTCTTTGCCAGGATTGCAGGCTTTCTAGTGATGCAAGTCCATAAACAGCCTGCATGTTTCTTCGTGGATGTTGTATGCCAACTCTGCCCTATACTGGAAGTGATTCCACTTCCCCTATGTTCAGCTGATAGTTTGCAAATCATGCAGCTTAATTCCTAGTGTCCTGGCAGCAGACAATCCTGAGGCAGTCCAGAGTGTCAGCTGCATTTGAGCCATTGCAGCAAATCAAAAGGCAGCCACTGGGCAACAAGGGTTATCCATTGGCAACAAGTCAGATGACTCCAGTGCACAGCCCACGCACACATGTGTAACCTGTTTACAATGAAAGCAATGTGATACAGCAGATTATTGTGTGTTGAAACAATGCTTCCATTGCCTATACTGCTCTCGTGCAACCCTTCAGTACCCAGAAGAGCAGGGTCAAGATTCATGGTGGTCTGCAACACACTTCACAATATTGTCACCATGTGGAAACAGCCTGTCGCAACTAACTGGCCGGCAAGCAGCTGAGGAGCAAGAGTATGAGGTGGAAGAAGGAGACAGAGGCAGTCTAGACAGCCCCTTTCTTCCCATTCTGTCCATGAAATACTCATTTAAGTGTGACACCAGTGGCCACAATCCCAATTCCCCATTCACCAACAGTCCCATACATTTCCTCTGTCACTGACCATCACAGTGTCTGTTTGGCCACAACGCAAAATAAAAGCCAACACAAAACAAACATTCCAAAGATTTCATAGGGAAGGCGATGGCCTAGTGGTATTATCACTAGGCCATTAATCCAGAAACTCAGCTAATGTTATGGGAACCCAGGTTTGAATCTTGCCACAGCAGGTGATGCAATTTGTATTCAATAAAAAGTATCTGGAATTAAGAATCTACTGATGGCCTTGAAATCATTGCCAATTGTTGGAAAAACCCATCTGGTTCAGTCATGTATTTTAGGGAAGGAAACCTGCCGTCCTTACCTAGTCTGGCCTACATGTGACTCCAGAGCTACAGCAATGTGGTTGACTCTCAACTGCCCTGTGAAACGGCCTAGCAAACCATTCAGTTCAAGGGCGACTAGAGATGTGCACTAAATATGAATTTCACAGTAACTTCACTGCAGTGTTAATGTAAGCCTTACTTGTGACACATAAATAAATAAACCTTTAGACAGCAAACTAGCATCTATGATGCCACAGAAGGTACGTGGTGGCCAGCTAAGGTGACAATGATTTGTTCAGATCAACATAGTTCTGAAGAACAGTCACATTAGACTCAATGTTACTTTTTTTTCTCTCTCCACAGATTCTGAAAGATCTGCTAAGTTTTTCCAGCATTTTTTGTTTTTCTGAATCTGTAGTATTTTGCTCTTATTATAGTGCGAAAAGGGAGTTGGCCGCAACTTCTGTGCTAAGCAGTAATCTCAGGATTACTCCCAATGCCACGTGAGCATAGGAATAGGAAGATTGAGCAGTTCAATGTGTGGTTGGAGAAGTGGAGTAAGAGGGAGAGCTTCAGATTTCTGAGGCTTTGGGATCAGTTCTGGGCCAGATGGGATCTGTACAAGAAGGATTGTTGACACCTCAACAGGGAGGTTTGCTAGTGCTGGTGGGGAGGGTTTAAACTAGATGGGAAGGAAGATGAGAACCTGAGGGTAAATTCCGAGTGGAAATGAGTAAAACTGTTCAGTAGCGAAGTATTAACCAATAAGGAGGATATATCAGACAATCTTCCAATCTTCCTTGGATGTGGAGGTGATGCCAGAGAACTGAAGAATTATAAATGTTCCACCCTTGTTCAGAAAGAGGTGCAAGGATAATGCCAGGAACTATAGACCAGTCGATTTTATTTCTATGGTAGGAAAACTTCTGGAAACTTCAGTTCAGTATAAAATCAATAGTCACTGAGACAAGTGCAGGATAAGTAATGAAAGTCAGCATGGATTCATTAAGGGAAAATCATGTTCAACTAACCCTTGCTCTTCCTGATATATATTAATGACCTAGACTGTGGTGTTCAGGACATGATTTCAAAATTTGCTGATTTACAAAGATTGGTCACATTGTCAACAGTGATGAGAATAGACTTGAACTTCAAAAGGGCATAGACATGTTGGTGAATTGGGAAGGCAAGTGGCAGATGAAGTTCAATGCAGAGAAATGTGGGTGATTCATTTTGGCAGGAAGAATGTAGAGAGACATGGTAAAATAAAGGGAGAAACTCTTAAGGAGGTGCAGGAACAAAGGGACCCGGTGTATATGTACATAAGTATTTGAAGGAAGCAGGGCATGTTGAGAGAGCAGTTAATAAAGCATATAGTATCCTCTGTTTTATTAATAGGGGCACTGAGTACAAGAGTAAGGAGGTCATGCTGAACTTGTCTAAGACACTACTTAGGCCTCAGCTGGAGTACTGCTTTTAGTTCTGGGCGTCATACTTGAGAAAGGTCAAATGATATGAAGGCATTGAAGACAGTACATTGGGGGTGATTCAAAGGATGATTCCTGTGATAAAGAACTGTAACTATGAGGATGATTTGTAGAGCTTGGAACTATTTTCCTTGGAGAAAAGGAGGCTGAGAGAAGACTTGATAGAAGTGTTCAAGATCCTGACGGGTATGGACAGGGTAAATAGTGAGAAACTGCTCCCATTCAAGAGACCATCAAAAACTAGAGGGCACAGATTCAAAATAATGGGCAAAAGGAGTAAAAGTGATGTGAAGAAAATCCTTTTAACCCAGAGGATATTTGAAGTCTGGAGCAAGTTTCCTGAGAGGTTGGTGGTGGTAAGTTTGATCAAGCTATTCAAAAGGGAATTGGATTGCTTTCTGTAAAGAAAGAATGTGCAATATTATAGGGATAAGACAGGGGACTGGAATTAGATTGAATGTTCTTTCAGAGAGCCAGTGTAGACTCTATGGACCAAATCATAGAAACCCTACAGTGCAGAAGGAGGCCATTCGGCCCATCGAGTCTGCACCGACCACAGTCCCACCCAGGCCCTACCCCCACATATTTACCCGCTAATCCCTCTAACCTACGCATCCCAGGACTCTAAGGGGCAATTTTTAACCTGGCCAATCAACCTAACCCGCACATCTTTGGACTGTGGGAGGAAACCGGAGCACCCGGAGGAAACCCACGCAGACACGAGGAGAATGTGCAAACTCCACACAGACAGTGACCCGAGCCGGGAATCGAACCCAGGACCCTGGAGCTGTGAAGCAGCAGTGCTAACCACTGTGCTACCGTGCCGCCTTCTGCATGATAAAGATTCTGTGAAGAGGGCCTTCTGCATGATAAAGATTCTGTGAAGAGGGCTGAGCTCTGTGCTCTACACTGAGCCTGTGTCAAGTTGGTGACAGCTTTTTGGTAGGCCTGAAAATACACCAAACATTGTTTTGTGCATAAGCAAGTAGGGACAGTTTTTTTAATGAAGGCTGCCCTGTTGACATGCTCATTTGGCTCTTCTGCAATGGAACTCCTGTGTGACCTTCAATGAGCTATCACTGACATTGTACTTGACCCCTGCCTCATAGAAAGCCACACTCCTGATGCCTGCTGCATGACTATCACTGGCTGGCTGGATCTTGAAGTCATTGAAATGAGCAAGCAACATGAAGCTGGCATACTGCCTGCATTACAATCAAGGGCATGACTTAATTGTGCATTGTAATCCCAACGTCTGCTTCTGTGGTTCATCTACTTCAGCTTCCCCAGTCTTTAAAATGCTGTTCACAATAGCTGTGAGGAAACAGGGGAAAATGTAATGAAATGCAACAAAGTATCCTGCTTGGAAACATTTAGAAACTCAGCATATAATATTGAAATAACTTTATGATTTGTGTGGCTGTTTTGTCCATTCAGCATTGCCAATATCACTGCCAGCAAATTTATTTCCTTCCTTTTTGGTGAAATGTTTAGGTTTCTCTTTTGTTTCTCAGTTGGCTCTTTTCTAGCTAAGTTATTCACCACTCATAAAACCCTCCTCCTTAATTCCAATTTGTTTCCTCAATGATGTTGCACCAAAAATATTCTATGGTACCATGTTTTAGCAAAGGAAACATTCCAAGATACAATCATCATGATAATTTCTCATACTCCTCACAATCTGTTCCTAGCAATAAGCATTTTATAACAATGCTCATATACTTGGCTACAGCACGTCCCCCTCCCTTTCCACATTGTGCAAAGCACATTCTTTGACACCTCTGAACATATCTTCCCCTAACATACTTCACAATTCCTATCTGACCAAGAAGCACCTCGGCATTCAGAGGCTGATGCACAAACCCTATTGGAATCTAACAAAAGCATGTGCATTGGAGCCCATTTCCAATGTCAAAGACTACCTCAGATGTCAACACATAGCAAGGCAGAAAATGGAATGACTTCTTCTTCTTAGGAAATCTTATGAGCCTCTGAGACCCTTGTTCATTCCTTTCCTCTGTATTAGATTATAGGACTTGCATTTATAGAGTGTGTTTCACAACCTCAGGATGTCCCAAACTCTTTCTCGCCAATAAAATACTTCTGATGTGTAATCACTGCACATGTAAGAAACACAGCAACCAATCTGGACAAAACCAACTAAAATGGTCCTGAGTTTTGTGGTATGAGGGTGTTCGTCATAGCAAGAGTTAATGTGGGACTGGAGAACAGAACCGCCACAGTATAATGTGGAGAGTCACATGATAGTGAACTGAGTACAAGATTCTAGCAGAAATCAGCATGGGGATAGTATCTACTTAGACTTAGTTAGACTCTGGAGATATATTTAGTTGTGTTACCAATAGGCACTTAATGTGCAGCCACACAAACCTCCAGATCTCTTTGTGAGCTACAGAACAAACACTTACAACATGGTAGCAGCTAATGCATGGACCCAGAACTGAAGAAGCTGGAATAGGAACCCAGAATCTCAAGGATGAAAAACTAAAGAAACTGAAGCCCTGACCAGACTGAAGCCTTGAGCAGACTGCAGCGCTGACCAGACTGAAGTTCTGACCAGACTGAAGCCCTGACCAGACTGAAGCCCTGACTAGACTGAAGTCCTGACCAGACTGAAGCCCTGACTAGACTGAAGTCCTGACCAGATTGAAGCCCTATCCAGACTGAAGCCCTGATCAGACTGAAGCTCTGACTAGACTGAAGTCCTGACCAGACTGAAGTCCTGACCAGACTGAAATCCTGACCAGACTGAAATCATGACCAGACTGAAGACCTGACTAGACTGAAGCCCTGACCAGACTGAAGCCCTGACTAGACTGAAGCCCTGACCAGACTGAAATCCTGACCAGACTGAAGCCCTGACCAGGGATCGCAGAGAAACATACAAAATCCTGATTGGACTGGACAGGCTAGATGCAGGAAGAATGCTCCCGATTGTTTTTATTAATTCATGGGACATGAACATCACTGGCTGGACAGCATTTATTGCCAATCCCTGGTTGCCCTTGAGGAGGTGGTGGTGAGCCGCCTTCTTGAATCACTGCAGTCCATGTTCTGTGGGTTGACCGACAATGCCGTTAGGGAGGGAATTCCACGATTTTGACTCAGTGACTGCGAAGGAACGGTGATATATTTCCAAGTGAGGGTGGTGAGTGGCTTGGAGAGGAACTTGCAGGTGGTGGTGTTCCCATGTATTTGCTGCCCTTTTCCTCCAAGATGGAAGTGGTTGTGGGTTTGGAAGATACTGCCTAAGGATCTTTAGTGAATTGCTGCATCTTGTAGATAGTACACATTGCCAGTACCAGGTATGACTTCAACCAGCGAAGAGTTTGCCCTCTTATGCCCATTGATTCCAATTTCACGAGGGCTCCTTGATGCCACACTCGGCTGAATGTGGCCTTGATGTCGAAGGCTGTCAATCTCGCCTCACCTCTGGAATTCAGCTCTGTTGTCCATGTTTGAGCCAAAGCTGTAATGAGGTCAGGAGTTGAGTGACCCTGGTGAATCCCAAACTGGGTATCACTTAGCAGGTTATTGCTGAGCAGGTGCTGCTTGATAGCGTTGTTGATGACCCCATCCATCACTTTACTGATGATCGAGAGTAGACTGATTGGGCGGTAATTGACCGGGTTGGATTTTTGTCCTGCTTTTTGTGTACAAGACATAGCCGGGCACTTTTCCACATTGTCGGGTAGATGCCAGTGTTGTAACTGTACTGGAAGAGCTTGGCTAGGGGAGCAGCAAGTCCTGGAGCACAAGTCTTCAGTACTATTGCCAGAATGTTATCAGGGCCCATTGCCTTTTCAGCATCTAGTGCCTCTAACCGTTTCTTGTGGAGTGAATTAAATTGGCTGGAGACTGGCATCTGAGATGCTGGGGACTACTGAAGGAGGCCGAGATGGATCGTCCACTCAGTACTTCTAGCTGAAGATTGTTGCGAGTGCGTCAGCCTTATCTTTTGCTGGGCTCCTCCATCATTGAGGATGGGGATATTTGTCGAAACTGCTCCTCCAGTGAATTGTTTAATTGTCCCCCCCCCCATTCATGACTGGATGTGACAGGACTGCAGAGTTTGGATCTGATTCATTGGTTGTGGGATCGCTTAGCTCCATCTATCACTTGCTGTTTTTGCCATTTGGCATGCAAGTAGTCTTGTTTGGTTGACCAGGTTGACACCTCATTTTTAGGTATGCCTGGTGCTGCTCCTGGCATGCCCTCTTGCTCTTTCCATTGAACCGGGGTTGATCCCCTGACTTGATGGTAATTGCTGAGTGGGGGATATGCCAGGCCATGAGGTTGCAGATTGTGCTGAAGTACAGTTCCACTGCTGTTGATGGCCCACAGTGCCTCATGGATGCCCAGTCTTGAGTTGCTAGATCTGGTTGAAGTCTGTCCCATTTAGCACAGTGGTAGTGCCACACAACACGATGGAGGTTATTCTCAATGTGAAGGCGGGACTTTGTCTCCACAAGGACTGTGCAGTGGTCACTCTTACCAATACTGTCATGGATAGATGTATCTGAAGCTGGCAGATTGGTAAGGAAGGGGTCAAGTATGTTTTCCCTCTTGTTGGTTCCTTCACCACCTGCTGCAGACCTAGTCTAGCAGTTATATCCTTTATGACCCAAGCAGTTCAATCAGTAGTGCTGCTGCCGAGCCACTCCTGGTGGTGGACATTGAAATTCCCCACCCAGTGAACATTTTGCACCCTTGCCACCCTTAGTGCTTCCTCCAAGTGTTGTTCAACATGGAGGAGTACTGATTCATCAGCTGAAGGAGGGTGGTACGTGATAACAAAGACAAGAACAAAGAACAATACAGCACAGGAACAGGCCCTTCGGCCCTCCAAGCCCGCGCCGCTCCCCGGTCCAGGATTGAATCCTGAATCCAGGATCCCCGCCCAATTTTCCAGCCCAGCTACATACCAATATCCTATCCACCGAGCTGTCCCCCACAGCTACGATGCTTTGTTCATTACAACCTATTAACTCACCCCCACCCCCCCATTCCAGACCATGTGATCTCCAGGGAGAGGCGAAAACCCAGAGTGAAAAACCCCAGGGCCAATATGGGGAAAAAAAATCTGGGAAATTCCTCTCCGATCCCCTGAGGCGATCGAAACGAGTCCAGGAGATCACAATGGCCCTGATCGGAAAATGCTTCCCAACCCTAGTCATTTCCACTTCCACGAGAAACAAGGAACAATTAGCCCGCGCCGCTCCCTGGTCCAAACTAGACCACTCTTTTGTATCCCTCCATTCCCACTCCGTTCATATAGCTGTCTAGATAAGTCTTAAACGTTCCCAGTGTGTCCGCCTCCACCACCTCGCCCGGCAACACATTCCAGGCCCCCACGACCCTCTGTGTGAAATATGTCCTTCTGATATCTGTGTTAAACCTCCCCCCCTTCACCTTGAACCTATGACCCCTCGTGAACGTCACCACCGACCCGGGGAAAAGCTTCCCACCGTTCACCCTATCTATGCCTTTCATAATTTTATACACCTCTATTAAGTCTCCCCTCATCCTCCGTCTTTCCAAGGAGAACAACCCCAGTTTCCCCAATATCTCCTCATAACCAAGCCCCTCCATACCAGGCAACATCCTGGTAAACCTCCTCTGTACTCTCTCCAAAGCCTCCACGTCCTTCTGGTAGTGTGGCGACCAGAACTGGACGCAGTATTCCAAATGCGGCCGAACCAACGTTCTATACATCTGCAACATCAGACCCCAACTTTTATACTCTATGCCCCGTCCTATAAAGGCAAGCATGCCATATGCCTTCTTCACCACCTTCTCCACCTGTGACGTCACCTTCAAAGATCTGTGGACTTGCACACCCAGGTCCCTCTGCGTCTCTACACCCTTTATGGTTCTTCCATTTATCGTGTAGCTCCTCCTTACATTATTCCCACCAAAATGCATCACTTCGCATTTATCAGGATTGAACTCCATCTGCCATTTCCTTGCCCAAATTTCCAGCCTATCTATATCCTTCTGTAGCCTCTGACAATGTTCCTCACTATCTGCAAGTCCTGCCAGTTTTGTGTCGTCCGCAAACTTACTGATCACCCCAGTTACTCCTTCTTCCAGATCATTTATATAAATCACAAACAGCAGAGGTCCCAATACAGAGCCCTGCGGTACACCACTAGTCACAGGCCTCCAGCCGGAAAAAGACCCTTCCACTACCACCCTCTGTCTTCTATGACCAAGCCAGTTCTCCACCCATCTAGCCACCTCCCCCTTTATCCCATGGGATAACCAGTAAGAGCTTTCCATGCCCTCCAACCTGAAGCCTTCATGGGGTCTGGAGTCGATGTTAAGGACTCCCAGGGCAATTCCTCCTGACTGTATGCCACTGTGCTGCCGCCACCTCTGCTGCATCTGTCCTGCTGGTGGGACAGGACATATTCAGGGATGATAATGGTATGATTCTGTGAGCATGACTATGTCAGGCTGTTGCTTGACTACTCTGTGAGACAACTCTCCCAATTTTGGCACTAGCCCCCAGATATTAGTAAGGAGGACTTTGCAGGGTCGACAGGGCTGTTTGTTTTGCCGTTATCTTTTGTGGTGCCTAGGTCAATGCAAGGTGGGCCATCCGGTTTCATTTCTTTGTTGAGACTTTGCAGCAATTGATACAACTGAGTGGCTTGCTAGGCCATTTCAGAGGGCAGTTGAGAGTCAACCACATTGCTGTGGCTCTGGAGTCACATTTCGGCCAGACCAGGTAAGGACAGCAGATTTCCTTCCCTAAAGAACATGAGTGAACCAAATGGGTTTTTACAACAATCGACAATGGTTTCATGGTCATCATTAGACTCTTAATTCCAGATATTTTTAATTGAATTCAAGTTCCACCATCTGCCGTGGTGGGTTTCGCCTCCCCTTGTTGGGAAGTCCAGAACCAGGGGGTCACAGACTAAGAATAAGGGATAAGCCATTCAGGACTGAGATGAGGAAGAACTTCTTCACTTAGAGAGCTGTGAACCTGTGGAATTCTCTACTACAGAAAGCTGTTGGGGCCAGTTCAGTAGATATGTTCAAGAGGGAGCTGGACATGTGACTAAAGGGATCAAGGGATATGGAGAGAAAGCGGGAGTGGGATACTGAAAGTGCATGATCAACTACGGTCATATTGAATGGTGGTGCAGGCTCGAAGGGCTAAATTGCCTACTCCTGCAGCTATTTTCTATGTTTTTATGTTTTCTATCAATGAGCTAGAACAGGCACAATGGCCCAAATGGCCTCCAACTGTGCAGTTTTATTCTATGGTTCTATGAATCTTCATCCCATGTGTCAGGAAATCACTGGGAGAAATGCTTATCTGGTATTCATAAAAGCCTCATAAAACATACATGAAATGGAAGTTGTAGTACATCTGGGACTCAACAGCCTCGAAACCTTAAAGTTTAGCATGATCTGAGAGCCAAATATTTAAGAGTCAGGTAAACTTTTAAAAAGCTAAGGAGTTGGTGTGAATTTTTACCACTGGGTAGAAAACCAGCATTAGTGGATTGGCCGCCCTTTTTGATTTAATTTATCATTGTCACATGTACTGGGATACAGTGAAAAGCATTGTTTCTTGCACGCTACACAGGCAAAACATACCATTCATAAGGTACATAGGGGAGAAGGAAAGGATAGGGTGCAAAATATAGTGTTGCAGTTATGGGTAAGGTGAAGAGAAAGATCAGCTTAATATATGATAGGACCATTCAAAAGAACAAAGAAAAGTACAGCACAGGAACGCGCCCTTTAGTCTTGCAAACCCATGTTGATCATGATGCCCTAACTAAACTAAAAAAAACCTTCTGCCCTTACTCGGTCCCTCTTTTCCCTCCTTAATCATGTACCCATTCAGATGCCTCTTAAACGTTGCTAACGTGCCTGCTTCTACCTCCTCCTCTGGCAGCGTGTTCCAGGCACCCACCATTCTCTGCATGAAAAACTTCCCCCATACAACTCCTGTAAACTTTCCCTCTCTCACCTTGAACCTGTGCCCCTTTATAATTGACACTCCCACCAGAGGAAAAAAATCATCTGACTATCCACCCTATCTATGCCTCTCATCATTTTGTAGACCTCTATCAGGTCTCCCCACAGCCTCCATCTTTCCAGTGAAAACAATCCTAGTTTTTTCAACCTCTCCTCATAGTAAACACCTTTGAGATTAGGTAACATCCTGGTGAACCTTCTTTGCACTCTCTCCAAAGCTTTCACTTCCTTCTGGTAGTGTGGTGACCAGAACTGCACGCAATACTTCTTCACCAAGCTTTTATATCGCTGCAACATGATTTTCAAAGTCTTGTACTCAATACAAGTCTGATGACAGCTGGGGAGAAGCTGTTCTTGAGTCTGTTGGTATGTGTCTTATATGCTCCAATCTTGACTGTCTATCAAAGGTTAACAAAGGAACAACATTGTCCACAGAATAAGAGGTTACTGGAGCATACACTTACCATGTCATTGCATCCCCTCTGTTGGCAACAAGGAACAAGTGTTACGTTAGGCCATCTATGCCTTTGCCAAACAAGTGACAAGTACTACACTTGCAAAAGACAGCACTTCCATTACAGTGCACAGCAGATTAAACCCATTTGGGCATCACTGTTCTTCTTATCAAGCTCATAGCTTATATCAGGAGAAAATCGTTACACAGTTACTGCAATCCAGAATACAACCACAATGCCTTTGTTGTACAATGTTCCACAGAGCCCATATTATTTTTAGGCAAAGAAACACTGGGTGCATAGGTCTTAAAAGAACACATCAACCCTCTGCATCCATAACTGATGACCTCCATTGATAAATCCCATGACAGCAGAAGCTCTTCTTGGTCTGGATATCTTAGTACCTGTTCCCATGCTGTCACCTCCACCAGTAGAAAAAAATGCATTATGCAGTTTTGGTCCAATGAAGAAATGCATGCAAAGGGGAATAGTAGTACACAAAGCACCCAGGTACTTCCCAGATAGATGTTCTAGCTAATAGGTCCCACACAAAATCAGAAACTTGAGGGCATCTGTCATCTTTACCTTCTTCCTGATACCAACAAACATGTTCCTTATTTGGAGAAAAGTGCAAGGGATCTGGCATACTGCATTGACTCGGTTACGAGCATTCTCTGGTAATTTAAACTGGTACTCCATTGCCGTACTGAAGAAGAGCTGCACAGTTGGTAGTGCTGTCCTCCAGATGAATCTTTAAATCTATTTGCTGTTCACAATGAGTCAGATGGACATTTAAAATTCTATGGTGCTACTTGAAGAAGGGCATTGTGATGTCTTAGTGTCACGGGCAACACTTGTCTCACAATTAATGTTGCAACAAGCAACGGATTGTTCATCTTACTGCTGCTTGTGTGATTTGATCCATGTAAAAATGGCTCCTTTATTTCCCTACATAAGACGGTCACAGTTATTACATTGCCATTGTTGCACGCTCCAATAATGTCTTATTTAATGCTCTGTCCAACAATAAAATTACCAAAGGGGACCTATAATCAGCTCCAAATAGCATTTTCTGACTTTCGCCTAATCTCCACCCGTACTGATTCTACTTCATAATCTTCTGAGCCAAGGTCCTTTCCATCTAATGTCATTGTTTACCTTCAGGGTTACACCTCCTCCTTTCAATTCCGTATATATTTTGAAGCATTTGTGTACTGTGGGATATTTATTTCCAAACCTTAGACAGCTTGTAACTATGCCTCAGTAACCACTTGTGCCACTAGTGAATCAATCCTATTGCAAATGCTTTGCCCATTCAGATACTGAGCCTTAAATTTCATTTTTCTACTATTATTCCTTGTGTGACCTGACTCACAAGTGTGTAATTTCTGTTAAACATTCTGTCCTTCCTCTCCAATCTGTTTGCCTTCACTTGCACCTCTACATAAACGTTGGCCAGCCAGCAATGCCCATGTCCCACAAATAAATAAAAAAAATATTGGTCTGTTTCCTTGACTTTTCTCTTTGGATTTAATTCTCTAACCTACTTTACCCTATGCTGATTGGCACATAGCTCAGGTAACAACCCTGAAATGGTGGCAGTGGTTAGCACTGCTGCCTCACAGCACAAGGAACCCAAGTTCGATTCCCGGCTTGGGTCACTATCTGTGAGGAGTCTGCACATTGTCCCCATGCCAACTGGGTGCTCCAGTTTCCTCCCACGGTCCGAAAGGCGTGCTGATTAGGTGCATTGGCCATGTTAAATTCTCCCTCAGTGTACCTGAACAGGCACCAGAATGTGGCAGCTAGGGGATTTTCACAGTAACTTCATTTCAGTGTTAATGTAAACCTACTTGTGACACTAATAAATAAATTTTTAACTAAAAACTTTAAACTTTAAGATGATTTCCTTTGGTGTTCTGCATTTTAAGTTAGACCCTAACTCTCCAAATACTCTAAGCAGAACTTAATTCCCAGTTCTACCTAAGGTTCTTACATGGATTATGCAACTGGATCCTCCTCCCTCCCACTCCAAGTTCAACTCCAGCCACATAGAGATAACCATAACCCTAGCACCAGGTAGGCAACATAACCGTCAAAGGTCCCGGTTGCAGCTGTAGACAATACCATCTATCCCCCTGACTATACTGTTCCCTATCATTATCACATTCTTTTTTGCTACCCCTACTTGAATGGCATCCTACACCTAGTGTTATGACCAGATTGCTCATCCACCCCTCAATCTTTGCTGGCATCCACACAGGTAGCAAACATCTTGTTTGTACCTGTTGATCAAAGTTAAAGGCTGAGGCTCCTCCACTGCCACCTGCTGGATCCCCGTGCCTGCTTAACTCACAATCACCTGCTCCTATTCCTAATCATTTTGAATTTTAAAGTTGTTCTTAACCTAATGGTTGTGACTGCCACCTGGAACAAAGTGAGAAGGTAAATCACCCCCTCCCTGATGCTCCGCAAGGTGTATAACTCAGACTCCAGCTCAGAGTTGGTGAGAAGGTTGAGCAAAGGTTTGATAGAGATATTCAAATCATGAGGCATCTGAACAAAATAGATAGGGAAAAAATGTTCTCTTGATGGTAGGCTCAAGAACAAGAGGACAAAGATTCAAGGTGAATGACAAAGAGAACCAAAAGCGATATGAGGAAAAACATTTTTATGCAGCGAGCGGTTAGAATGTGGAATGTATTGGCTGAAAGGATCATGGAGGCAGATTCAATCATTGTTTTCAAAAAGGAATTGAATAAAGCACATGAAGGGGAAGAAAACTCAGGACAATAGAGAAAGGGTCGGTGGAATGGGATGGGGCAAATTGTTCTTGAGGAAAACAGACATGGGGTGAAATTTTCAATCCACCATGGGAATTGTAGTGCATGGCGGGTAGACCATGGAAAGGTCCGTTGACCTCGGGGGCATTTTCTGGTTTTGGGGGCAAGAGCAGCTGGATAATCCCCGCCCATAGTCTTGTGATAAAAGGTGTGATAATAAATGATTGTGATCCATTTTCCAAAGTGTATAAAGGCATGGATCAGCTTTGTCAGAACATAAACTGGGATTGAGTCTGTAATAAGCTAGCTGCATGTGGAAAACTGTTGTTCTGGGAGCTTCAATTGCATTCGAGCTCCCCGGGTTTCTCCTCCGAGCCACACCAATCCTGAAGCTAGTGAATAGCAAAATAGACTATGGAGTGCTGGCCCAAATATTCTGTTTTTGTCAAACTGGGAGGGGTGGGGGGGCACTTGTCTAACATGTTGGAAATTGCACCCACCACAAATTAGTGCTGTTTACCCTGGGGGATTGTTTGGTTCCTGGTTGGTAGCTTGATCATGCAGTGGGCGGCACAGTAGCACAGTGGTTGGCACTTCTGCCTCACAGCGCCAGGGACCCTGGTTCGATTCCGGCCTCGGGTCATTGGCTGTGTGGAGTTTGCACATTCTTCCTATGTCTGCGTGGGTTTCCTCCAGGTGCTCCAGTTTCCTCCCAGTCCAGAGATGTGTGGGTTAGGTTGATTGGCCATGCTAAATTGCCCCTTAGTGTCAGGGAGACTAGATAGGGTAAATACGTGGAGTTATGGGGTTATGGCCTGGGTGGGATTGTGGTCGGCGCAGACTCCATGGGCCGAATGGCCTCCTTCTGCACTGTAGGATTCTATGATTCTATTAGATCTCCTGCTCTCTGCCCGACAATTGACCTGAGGAACAGGAAAAACACAAAATGTTTGAGAGACTTGCTGCACCATTAGATTTCTTTTCCCCTCACACAAGAACATACTTAGTTCTTTCAAGTCTGCTTATATTCTTTATCTTTGACTTTGTTTTCATTGTCTCGTTTGACTGCCAGCAGCACTGTCACTATTTACATCATCACAAACAAACCAAAATTCCCATGTGCACATTTTTAAGGATGAGATTAATGGAATCCAAAAGGCTAATGGAATGTTGGCCTTTATCTCGCGGGAGCTAAAATACACAGGGGAGGAAGTGATGCTTCAGTTGTACAGAATCGCGGTCAGACCTAATCTGGAAGATTGAATTCAGCTTTGGACACTGAACCTCAGGAAGGATATGAGGGAGGGAATTTGAGGGAGTACAATGATGATCTATCAGAATCTACCCCCAGTATTATAGACATCTTTCAGAATCAAGCCCCTTGTTTGTTTCAAATACTGTAAAGATCTCTTCTTATTTGAGAAAGTTGAGGAGTTTAGTAGAAATGCACTGGCTCAGAACTTCCGAGCTAGGTTGGAATCCTCTATTTCCAACCCAGATTAGGCAAGAGGTTATCTACTTATAGTCCTATGATTTTTCAGGCCCAACTTCAAATGTAGGGTCCTTCCGAGCTCATACAGATCAGCAAGACTCGCAAGGGGCAGTGGGGAGAATCATGGTAGAAGCCTTCTGGTAAGTAGAGAGTTTCAATGTCCAAAGACACTTTGAGAAGTTATGGTGAGAAACTAAAGAAAGTAGATGAAGGGATAGACAGGTGAATGGGTGAAGGGTAGGCATTCAGGTGGATCTTTCAGGTGGACGGGTGAGGATGTAAGGTGGCAGGTAAGTGGGTGAGGGACTATATTGACAGATGGGTGACAGGGCAATAGGGAATAAGGAGGTCAGTAGTACAATTGCCAGGCGCCAGAAGTGATTTTAATCCTTCTAACCTTTCTTGTGTAACTACTCTAGCAAGTAATTCAGAACTATCCAAAGTCTCCAAATTTAACTCAGAATTTCAGAGGGTCCCAGGCTCAGGGTAATCAGGTAATTCTAAGACAGTCAGAGCATCGAGACTTCCTAGGGGCTCTATAGCGCATCTTGGAGAGTAATTCTGGGGAACGACTATCTGAAGATCAGAAGTTCTGGGCCAGTCTGTAAGTGTTCTAACAGGATCGTGGAGTGTTTAAATTCACTGTTCATTAGAAAGTTCTGCACCTAACATTAACTGTGCTGATATTTGAAATCTGCTCCAGGTTGGAGGTATAAGAAATCGGTCTGATTCAAGGTTACTGTAGACCATGGCACCAAACATTTGCTGCACCAGAAATTCAAGCACAGAGAAAAAGAAAAGTAAACAGTCTTTGGGGTGGGTTGAGGGTGGGGTGGATGTCGAAAGACTGGTTCCTAACAGAGATTATTCTTTTAAGGTTATTTTCAGGTCGATAAGACCTTTGTATGAGTAACTATTGGGTTTTTGAATGAAACTTCTGGTGCTGTTGTGAAACTCATGGGACTGCGTTCAACATTTGATTTTTAAGCTTCTTAGTGAAAAAGCAGAATGGGTATCCTTTTCCAATTCAGTACAGGGAAATAATACCAAAGATTCCAGGTTCCAATCTTGTTCTGCATCTCCTTAACTCACATGACGCTATTGTCAAATGTAAATGCCTGAGTTGGGCCAGCAATGAGCTCAGCACCCAGTTAATGGTGCCAAGTGTTTCCAGCAGGACTGAGCTGCCTGTAGAGTGTCAAAGGCGGACAGCAACCATGATGGGGCCTGCCTCTTCCATACAGAAGAGGACCTTAGAGAGCCAGTAGCCCAAAGGTGACCAAATGGCCAAATGAAAGATAATGCACTCAATCCAGAGAAAGATCTCCCAGGTCCTAAAATTATTCAGCATAAAGAGAAACTTTCACTTCTGCCCATGTTGTACCTGACAGCTGTGGATGAACATGCACCTAGCTGTTCAGGTTTGACAATTTACAAATTGAAATCGGTTCATTTACAAGCACCTCGAGGAGCTTAACAAGCCATTAATTGGAGGAGGGTGGGTTCCCAGCAACCACCTTGCCCGCACTTTGAAAATTCCAGCCCGCCCCAGAGGCTTTGGGACAATGATGCGCCATCTGGGAGCACAATTTGCAAAGCACATGCACTTTGGTTCCAACCCCCACAGGCAACTGAAAATCCTGCCAGTTAATATCTTACATATCTTCTTTTTCAGTTCTCTGCCTGAAGGCAGGTCGTTGGCAATTATTTGGCGAAACACACAAAGTGATTTTTTTACGACGAGTAGGGGAAGGAGGCAGCCAGAACGGGGATCAGAACCTATGCTGTTGCCAATAGTCTGATTCCCCCATTAGCTGACTAGCCGACTGAGCTGTCTCCCATACTTACACATATGTGCATAAATATCTCTCCTTCAAAGGAAAAAGAGTAACATTTTAAAATGTATTTATGCAGTTTATTTGTTTATTTTTTTTTCAGATGTTCTCATTACTGAGCCAATTTTACAGAGGATCTGGCTTTAGCTCAGAGATAACTTTGCTTTTTCTTCTGTCCAGAAGTCACTTACATCTTCTGTAAATGCTGGGCCATCTGGGCTATGTTATGTTTGGCCTTCCTCCCACCCATTATGCAATACTTTGCCCTGGCTAAATTCAATTGATGTTGGGGGGGAAAAAAGAATCAAAAAAGGCCCCGATGGTAAAATGGTCCAAAACAGCGTTTATGTTAAAAGGACTGCTTGGAAAGAACAAAATCTTAAAATGCATCTTGTCATCATTTTCAACTGTGAAAGTCACAATCTACATTTTTAACATTACATTTTATATAATGCCCCGCTTACTGATTAACATATATTATGATTGATATCAATGAAATAAATTGAGGATTTGTAAATTATTGCGGGTTGTTAGGAATGTAAAAGTGAATCCAAATTTCAGTGAAATATTAACATTCTGTTCCGTCATCTTTCTTCCCATACATACTTGCTCTCTCTCTCTTCACATGTTTATCTAAATTTTATAGCCTATAGCGTTTAGCCAGAACAAGTTACTGTTTAAATATAAAGTAATTTTACAAAACCCTTGACAATCCCTGTTAATTTCTGAGCCATACAGTTTCCATGCAAATGATAATGGTATTTATGAATTAGAAACAGCACTGTGTATTATGTGATGTTGTGTTTCATTCCAAAACGTCACGATATGGCATGTAAAGGAAATTGAAGCCACGATCATAGCTAAGGGGAAAAAAAATGGGCCGTGCATCTGTAAGCCTAATGGTTTCTGTTAAGAAGAGCACGCTGTGTCCTTTATACGACATGTAATGGTGGTGCGCTTATTTAGTCACACACGGCTACTGAACCACATGCTAATTAGAGTTTTAAAAAAAACTGTGATCTGCAATAGCTGGGTTCTGGCTTTTACAAAGGTACTTGTCTGCTTTTAATCAAGACCAAATGGTGAACTTAGTTCCCAGCCTGCAAGTCGCTTGGAGAAACAGAGAGGAAGTTGTTCAAGGGAGGAGAAAATGGGGAAAAAAAGATAAACAGATGATGGTTTTAGAAAGTCTTTTCATAAATCTGGATACATAAGCTGTGGGCAGTCCTAGTGATCTAATTCAGGCACTCTGTCAAAACTGGAAAGCTCTATCGCTGCGTGTTTTATGTCAGCACAATTCTAATATGCTCAAGATGGAATTTGCCCTTGTGAATTTACATTGTTGGTGGTTATCTGTTGCTCTGGAGGATTCTCAGGAAAGGTAATAATGCATGTTATCCACTTTAAAATCTGTTATGTTTAAAAATAAACAAATATGTTAAGTAAATAAATTAAATGCCACTTTCTACAATAAGATAAAATCAGTTCCTATTTTTAAGTAAACCTTTTGAGATTAAGGTGGGCTTTACGCCTTATCCAATCTGTTTGTAACCGGTTAGAATAAGAAAAAACTATGTCGGGTAGCCGTACACAATTTAATCACCATATATCCTGCCATTACAGTATCTTCCCCGTTTGTGTTCTTTTACTTTTTTTGCGTCTTTTTTCTCAGGCACTTACTCACTCGCTTGCACATGTATATACTTCTTAGAGGCAGGAAATAGTTTCCAGCCAGTCTGGGCCTGGTCATTGGGCCCCTTCACAAAACATTCGTTTCGTCTGAATTTTGGAGACAGGAGACGCTGGGAATAACTTACCAGGATTCAGTTCAGTTTAGTCTCATTCCTGCTACAGTATGTGTGCTTTCAGTATCACACGCTGGACAAAACTGCTTGGAGTAGGTCATTGATCTTAGTAAGGCAAACAAGAGAAAGCCTTTAAAACGTCTGCACCAGAACTACGATCAGATTGTGGAATATAATGCTGTCAGTCATTTATCTGGATGTGTGTAATGTAGGTAAGATCGTACTTGAATTTCTGTTCTAAAGTAATTCTCATAGTAGAAGCCTGTTACAGCCCAACATGTTGAGTAGGTTGATGGTGAAATATATTTTACTGAATGGGCTGGCATTATGAAGCACTGTACAGTGGAGAGAATTATAGTGGGGAAAAAAGAAACACTCAGACTAAACGGAGTAATGTTAGCAAGGTTGAGGTGTTGAGATTTCATCCACAACCCGTTCAAATTCTGTAAGGAAGTTCTGTTGACAATTCTAATGCCATCAATCTACCACATAATAAATGTAGCCTCGTGGCATGTCTCTCTGCAAAAACAGACATATTTTAGAGTTACAGATGAATTAAGATGTAGCATGGTCTCCGTTGCAATATTTACAATATCGACAGATGTTGATACCTGCGTACAATACCACATTTATTCTGTTCTGCACATTTGATGTATGTTTGAAGCTATAGTTGTTCTATGGGTTATCGTATTTTACAAGCTGCTGATTCTTGGTAAAGTACATTATTTCACAATGGGTGCTTTGAGCATGTTATATCTTTTTTTTTGCTGCAGTTCAGCTGTAACAAATCAGTTTTGTATCTGTGTCTATGTATCTCACTGCATCTAATGGATTATCTGAGAATCAGTGCTTTATCTCTGCCATATCAACCAGGTCATTCAGAAAAGAAGAACGCAATTCACTCTTATAAAACTGATTATCTGAAGATTGATAGTTTGCTGATATTAAAATCTGTGATTAGCATTTCTGAGGTATTTAGCTAAAGAAAGATGACCTTTGAGAGGTGAATTGTTTTGTTACTTTATTATTTATTGTTCTTCTCCTTGGCCTGTGTTCATATGTTTGCGTTCTCAACCAGATTCTCAGGGGACAAGTTACATTGTCAATTTTGATTAAAACAAATGCATTGCTTCAACTCGTAGATTTGTAGCCCAATGTGGAATAAAATCCATATCCCCAGTCCTTACTCTTTGTTCATGTCAGCTGAGGTAATGCTGGAGACTATAATTTTCCCAGTACCCTTGGGCCAGGAAGTGGACAATTTAGCTGGGATTCCCATTCCAGATTGCTATCCATTAAACTTTTTAAATCCTACAGGAATGCGCACATCTGTCAACATCAAGTGAGGGGACGATCACGTTTGGAACGAAAGGCTAAATTTAATGCTTCCCTCATCCTCCAAGGCACGTTTGCAGATGGAGTAGGTGGGGGATTTCCATTTAATTGGGCAGGAATGTGCGGGTGGGGACACTGGGCCTTGTCAATTCCCCCGAACAAGCTCCAGGTGGGAAGGGTGGAGGGCATCCTTTGCCTCAGAGGCTGACTAAGGCAGTTAAAGTAACCTTAGAGCGCAGGGATTGCCATGCACAAAGACCGCCCAGCTTACCATTGGCGAGGGAGACCTTATGCAAAAGCACACATGTGCCCAATCAAGGAACATGACTTTGGGAAGAGAGGACCACAGGAAGGCACACCCCTGCCCTTGTTGCTATCCCCATGCCTTGCTATCAGGCAACACCCCTCACTCCTGGCAATCCTCAACATGCCCACATTTATGTTGGCCTAGGGGATCCATGGTCGATCCTTGCCAAACTCCTGAGTGAGACATTGGCAGTGGCCCTTTTCCTAATGGTGCTGTCATGCTGGAAAGCTGCCAGTCTCTGATTAGCTGGCAGCTCTCAGGGGCAGAATTTTCATCCAACTGGCGCCTTATTGGAGTAGGATACACACTGTCCAGATAAGCCAAGACAGGAAAGCCTGTCCAATTGTGCTGTTAAAAGGGATCAACAACTTCCAGGTTCGTTCCTGGTTACTTTCTGGGGAGGCAATGGCTTAGTGGGGGAGGCAATGGCCTAGTGGTGTTATTGCTAGACTATTAATCCAGAAACTCAGCTAATGTTTTGGGGACCCGGGTTTGAATCCTGCCATGGCAGATGGTGGAGTTTGAATTTAATTTAAAAATCTAGAATTAAGAATCTAGTGATGACTATGAAAAACCCATCTGGTTCACTAATGTCCTTTAGGGAAGGAAATCTGCCATCCTTACCTGGTCTGGCCTACATGTGACTTCAGAACCACAAGCAAAGTGGCTGACTCTCAACTGCCCTCTGAACAAGGAGAGCTAGGGATGGGCAATAAATGCTGGCCAGCCAGCAATGCCCATGTACCACGAATGAATTTTTAAAATTTTTTTGAGTGGCACAGTGGTTCGCACTGCTGCCTCTCAGTGCCAGGAACCCGGGTTCAATTCCCGGCTTGGGTCACTGTCTGTGTGGAGTTCGCACATTCTCCCTGTGTTGTTTCTCTCAAAGGGCATCACTTCACATTTATCCTTATTAAATTGAATCTGCCAAATCGCCAGTCTATATCCTCTGAAATCTGCCACTATCGTGATGATTATTTACTACCTTATCAAGTTGGCAGCAGGGTGGCACAGTGGTTAGCACTGCTGTCTCACAGCACCATGGATCCGGGTGCAATTCCCGGCTTGGGTCACTGTTTGTGTGGAGTTTGCACATTCTCCCCATGTCTACATGGGTTTCCTCTAGGTGCTCCGGTTTCCTCCCACAGTCCAAAGATGTGCGGGTTAGGTGGATTGGCCATGCTTCATTGCCCCTTAATGTCAGGGGGACTAGCTAGGGTAAATGCATGGGGTTATGGGGATAGGGCCTGGGTGGGATTGTAGTCGGTGCAGTCTCGATGGGCCAAATGGTCTCCTTCTGCACTGTAGGATTCTATGATTCTATGATCCTATGAAGTGCCAGATTACAAGGTAAGTTTAATGGGCTTCCCAGAGAGAAGTGACAAAGGGTTCCCACCACTTTGCCAACCAGTGGGCGAGACCCCGGTCGCTCTCATTAAATTCCATCTCTGCAAGTGGATTATTGCTTCATTTCCTGTAGGGATTTGACTCTACAACAGTATTTGGAAGGTACCTTCAACTGTCAAAAAACCTACAACACACATTGTATAGACAGACATAGGACAGGTTGCTGGAGGATGGTAAACATCATTGTATCATATCTCAGGAGGAGTCAGAAGATTCAAGAGAAAAAAAGAGAAATATAGAAGTCAAGGAAACAATCAATTAGCACTAAAGGAAAAGCAGAAGATCATTCCATTTTTGGAAAGAGCGATTGACATGACCCAAATTGAGCCAGTTCAGGTCCCTATACTCCATATTTAAATGTGTCCACTTTGGAACTACAGCTTACAAAAAAAGATGGGCAAGATTTTGCAGCCTCACTTGTCCCGAAATCGTAAAATCCCACCCCAGGCCTTTCCATGGTCTGCCCCTCGCCCGTTCCAATTCCTGTGGCAGGCTGGATGGTAGGTTTCCGCCCGATGGGTGGGATTTTCCAGCCTCGCTCGCCCCAAAACCGGAAAATCCTGCCCGAGGTCATCGGACCATTCTATGGTCTGCCCCTTGCCCGCATGTCTTTAGTGTTGCTTGTTAGGCATGACAATTTACATCATAAAATAATTTTAAACAGCTGTTTGACTTACACTAAAAAGTCTGAGTAATATTTGTCACCATTTTAGGCTTGTAAGTCTGATTTCAAAATTGGAATTTCAGACGTGGATTTGGTTTGAGAAATCAGACAAAAGCTTAAAACCCTTCCAGGACTAAATGTTTTGAAATTCTAACCTCCATGCCTTGTTTAATATTCACCGTGTCATGTTCAGCACCTCTCTGATCCTCTCCATCCCCTTTAAAAGGCCAGGCTGCTTATCTGATGTCCAAACCTGAATGAGCGGATATTTACTCCTATTGAACATTGAGAAGACCGAAGACATTGAGGAGGATCTAGTGTTGGCAAAGGAAGTCTCGCCTGTTGGTTACAGAACCAATCGAAGCCCCGCCCCTCCATTGGAAAGCACCCACAGCATTAAGTGTCCATCAGGTACTTAAGCAGCAAGCATCAGGCATTCCCCAGGATTAAAGCCCCAATGGGAGGAGGGGGTGTTAATCATGCCACCCACAACCCCAGAACTGCTGGCCAATGAGATAAAGAAGACTCCTCTTCAGAGTCATATTAGACTTGACACTTTCACTCTACAGATGCTGCCAGTTTCTCCAGCATTTTCAATTTCTGATATAGTTTTTTTTAAATTTACATGAGAGGTGGGCAAGGCTGGCAAGGCCAACATTTATTACCCATCCTCAGCTGCCCTTGAGATGGTGGTGGTGAGCTGCTAGCTCGAATAACTTCTATCCGTCTGGTGTAGGTATTCTCATAGTGCTGTTAGGAAGGTGGTTCCAGGACATTGATCCAGCAACAGTGAAGGAACAGTGATATAGTCCCAGGTCAGATTCATGTGTGGCTTGGAGGGGACCATGTGTTTGGTGCCCTTGCCCTTCTAGGTGTTAGAGATCGCAGTTTGGAAGGTGCTGCTGAGGACCATTGGTGAGTTGCTGCAGTACATCTTGTATACAATACACACTACTGCCACTGTGCATCGATTGTAGAGGGAGTGAATGTTTAATGTTGATTATTGGGGTGCCGATCAAACAGACTGCTTTGTCATGAATGATGTTGAGATTCTAGGGCGTTGTTGGAGCCGCGCTCAGGTCGCAAATAGAGAATATTCCATTACACTCTGGACTTGTGCCTTGTAGATGGTGGACAGGTTTTGAGGAGTCAGGAGGTGAATTACTGGCTACAGAATTCCCAGCCTCTGACCTGCTCTTGTAGCCACAGCGTTTATATGGCTAGTTCAGTTCAGGTTCTTGTCAATGGTAACACTCAGGATGTTGTTAGTGGGGATTCAGTGATAGTAATGTCATTGAACGTCTAGAGGAGATGGTTAGATTCTCTTTTGTTGGAGATGGTACATGCGTGGCGCAAATGTTAATTGCCACTGGTCAGCCCAAGCCTGAGTATTGTCCGGTTTTTGCTGCATATGGACATGGACTGCGTCTGAGGAGTCATGAATAGTGCTGAACATCAGCAAACATCCCCAAATCTGACCCTTTGATGGAAGGAGCTGAAGATGGTTGGACCTAGGACACTACCCTGAGGAACTCCTGTAGTGATACCCTGGAACTTCTTTTAATTATTCATTCATGGAATGTGTGCATCGCTGGTAAGACCAGCATTTGTTGCCTGTAGTAATTGCAAAGATTGGCGACCATTAGTTAGTATAACGAACTATAATGATTTATTTACAAACAGATAAATATACGGAGTACTTTCACAATGATAACACTTCCAGCTCTAGAATCTACTCTGGTTGCAAAAGCTCGCGCTCTGCACTGGAATCCCTGTGCTCATTCCCCATTGGGTGGTTGGATCACATGACACCCCCCAATGTACACCCTTAAAATGATCAGGTACTACATCCCTCCCCCTTTAAGTCCTTTATTATGTAATAAATAAATAACTTATACAATTTCTAAAACAATAGCAATGATGAACATTTTGGACACAGTTTATCAGAAACTCAGTCTGTAGCTTTCTCTTTCCCTAGGAGCAATGTAGCTCAATCGGTGGAAGTTCGACTGTAGAGATAGTTTTGATTGAAACTTCCCTCTGGAATCTGTGTCTCACTTTCCTCAGTTTCATTGGGAGCAGTACTTTAGCCTCCCAATGGCTGATAAGCCATTTCATGCCTTGGATAAACAGTGAACAGGTTATTGTTATGTAAGTATCACTTGATAACAGTCAACAACACCTTCCACCACTTTGCTGATGGTCGAGAGGAGACCGGCGTGATAGTAATTGGCCTGACTGGATTTGTCCTTTTTTTGTATACAGGATGTACCTGCCCAGAAGGAAAAAACAGTTCAGACTAGTGGGCGGGATTTTCCAGCCGCGCTCACCCCAGAGTTGGAAAATCCTGCCCGAGGTCAATGGATCTTTGCATGGTCCACCCCCCCGCCCACAATAATTCCCATGGCGGGCAGGATGGGAAAATTCCCCCCATTGCTCGCTTTCACTGTGTTTTCCTTCTGGGTGGGAAATCTTCCACATTATCAGGTAGATGCGAGTGTTGTAGCTGTACTGGAATAGCTTGGCTAGGGGTGTGGCAGTTCTGGAGCACAAGTCTTCAATATTATGGCTGGGAGGTGGCCAAGATGAATCATCCACTCAATACTTCGGGCTGAGAGTGGTTGTAAATGTTTCAGCCTTGACTTTTGCTCTGACGTGCTGGGCTTTCCCATCATTGAGGATGGGGATATTTCTAGAGCTTCCCCCTCCCATTAGTTATTGTCCACCACCATTCACAACTGCCTGTGACAGGACTATGGAACTTTGATCAGATCTGTTGGTTGGATAGCTTAGCTCTCTCTATCTTATGCTGCTTTCACTGTTTGACATGCAAGTCGTCCTGTGTTGTATGTTCACCAGATTGACACCTCATTTTTAAGTATGCCTGGCACTGCTCCTGGCAGGGCTGCCTGCACTCTTCGTTGAATCAATTAAGGGTCACTTAACGTCTGTTTCTCGCCCAGCCTCAATTTTTAGGCTGGCGAGTGGATTGAAGCTCCATGGGTGGAGGGCATGGGGGTGGGGGAGAGGGGGAGCAGCGGTGACTCCATCAGAAACCCCCTTCTGACTGGGGGGGGGGGGGGTTGTCCTCCCTTTAAGGCCGGGTGATCTCCGAACCTCCATACGTCACACCTCCCCCACCACCCCCCTCCCCCCCATCCAGCCTATCCACCTAGGACCCTGAGACACTGAAACCTCTCAGGCCTTTCCTACTCTCCCCACCCTGGGATCGGTGACACTTTCCTAGGTCTCCAATTCCTGTGCAGTTCCTCTTCTGGCCACTGCAGCACTGTTGCTAAAGAAGCTGGCGAGTTGCTGGTCAATCAGGTTAGCCAGCAGGTCTCCAAGGTGGAACTTCCTCCTGAGTGAGGGGAGGAAGTCCGGCCTGATACTAATCAATGCTCATTTGAGCATCAATTGGCTGTGGCACTTTGGAGTCAGTGGGGCGGGGAGTGGGGGGTGCTCTTCACCTCTTCAGATGGTGGGGGCTGAACCCCCTCCATCCTAAAAATTTAGATCAGACTCCTGAGTGCTGGGGAAATGTTTCATGTATTTTCCTAAATTTTCTATCCAAAATTTGAAATCACTAATTTTCCACAATCATTTATATTGTTATAACAGGCAAAATGTGTCCATGAAAGCTGCAAAGTATTTTCAGAGCCGGGAGAGTTAATTACCAGACAATCTAACCCAGCGTGGAACTTTGTTCGTACATACACTGATCAAACGTTTGATGTCTGTTAGAGGCAAAGTGATAACATATGTGCAAGTACACATACACATACACAAAAGCTCGGTAGAGTAAACGTTAAGTAATTTAGATATATTAGAATCCCACATCTGTGAATGCATTATGGCTTCTGTTTTACAGCAGATAATGGTGCATGGCAATACCTCTGTCTCCTTTCAAGCTGCTGCCTATTAAACCTTCTGTCTGTATCCTGTTGTATGAAGCCTACAGCCCTATGGTCAATCAGAGACATGTCTCTGCTCTATTCAGGAATAGTTCTGTGTGGACTAACAGCCTCCTGAAGAATAAGTGTTGACAGTTCTTACATACAGCTTAGTGGGTAGAAGGAGCAGCTTTCCTTGGCACTTTAACTGTTTATTGGAGCGAGTTTGTTTTCTTTTGTTTCTTTGTCTCTCCTGTCTTGCAGACGCTGACTCTTCCTGAGATATGAGCCTGGATTTTCATCCTCGAGGTGGCTCGTAGAGGTTGAGAAAATTCCCAGATCAGCCTGTCCGCCTCAGGAGAAAGTGCCCACAAAGGCAGGATTTTCATTGCAGGGGAATGGTTCCAGGCTGGACCTGAGTCAGCTGATCCAGAATGGGGAGGTCATAGTCAGCCACAGGGGCTGCTAGATGCAAAGGCTTGCTGTTTAAAAGGCCCGTCTTGGTGCTGTGGGTCTTTGTCCCGGTTAGAATAAAATCAGAAAGGCCCTCCAGCCCTCACCCCTCACATCCCCCTCAACCCCTACACATTTCCGATGCCCCATCCATGCTACTTCATACACCCTACTCATCCCCATGTCCCCAAATGCCCCCTATTCTAAACTATGGCACCCCCCACCCCCCCATTAGCTGTCAATGTATGACACTCCACGTACCCCTCTTGCCCCCTATGCCAGGTTATGGCACTCCACTAACACCACCATTACCCGTCGCATCCACTATGCCTAGCTATGGCATTCCACCCACCAATCCTATGGCCCCTCATGCCCCTTATGCCAAGTTGCAGCATGTACATGCCTTTCCATACACTGTATAGCACCAATTAACCCTATAGTGACAGTAGGATGCATAAGAAAAAGCTTTAAAAATAAGTTATTAATTCATTACATTCCACAATTGGATAGTCAGAAGCTTTTTCCTCGGGTGGAAGAGTCAATTACAAGGGGGCATAAGTTTAAGGTGCGAGGGGCAAGGTTTAAAGGAAATGTACGAGGCAGATTTTTTACACAGAGAGTAGTGGGTGCCTGGAACACGTTGCTGGGGGAGGTAGTGGAAGCGGATACGGTTGTGACTTTTGAGGGGCGTCTTGACAAGTACATGAATAGGATGGGAATAGAGGGATATGGTCCCCGGAATGGTAGGGGGTTTTAGTTAAGTCGGGCAGCATGGTCGGTGCAGGCTTGGAGGGCTGAAGGGCCTGTTCCTATGCTGTAATTTTCTTTGTTCTTTGTTCTTTGATGCTACCAGGACTTAATGGTTTGAGTTATAAGGAGAGGCTGGATAGACTGGGACTCTTTTCCCTGGAGCATGGGGGACTTAGGGGTGATCTTATAAAGGTCTATAAAATAATGAGGGGCATAGATCAGCTCGATCGTCAACATCTTTTCCCAAAGGTAGGGGAGTCTAAAACTAGAGGGCAAAAGTTTAAGGTGAGAGTGGAGAAATACAAAAGGATCCAGAGGGGCAAATTTTTCATACAGAGGGTGGTGAGTGTCTGGAACAAGCTGCCAGAGGCAGTAGTAGAGACGGGTACAATTTTGTCTTTTAAAAACCATTTAGACAATTACATGGGTAAGATGGATATGAGGGATATGGGCCAAACACGGGCAATTGGGATTTAGTGGTTTAAAAAAAAGGGCAGCATGGACTAGTTGGGCCGAAGGGCCTGTTCCATACTGTGTGACTCTATAACTCTATAACAATGGGGGTTCCATTCGCCACGGATGCAAATCTTGTTATGGTCACTAACTCTAATGAGAGGGTCATAATGGGATTTAAGCTGGGAGGATCTCAGAATGTCTTTTCACTACAGAGCAATAAAAGTGTCAATCATCCAAATTTTTGAAAGCATTAATAATAGAAACCATAAACCCTTGAAATCACTTAACCTTTTGTAAATAAATATTGTTGAATTGATAGCAGAGATCAGAGTGCCAGAGCTGTCAATCAAGTAATGTTTTCTCTGGTGTGCAGTTGTTTCACCAAGAGTAATGGATGTTTGGACTCTCAGCCAATCCTTATTAAGTGGAGTACAATAACCTGTCACAGGAGACATAGTAGGGCCTGGGTGGGGTGGAATATCATAATAGTTTGACATAGGGAGCATGAGGAGAATATATTGAAAGGTCCCATCATGCAGTTTAGTTTCACAACTCTTCTGAAGGGCCGTGAACCTTGACTCTTTAATAATCTGACCCAACGTCATGGAAAGTTTGGGGGAATAAGATATGTTGATTGCCACAATAGTGCCAGCCAAGTCACGTGTGTGGGCCTTTGATCCAAACCAACTCACACCCTTTGAAGGCAATTCTGAAAATTAGACTGCCCAGAATCTGGAACTGCCCACCATTTTTAACATGCTCCCGAGTCATCCCAAAATGTTGAAAATGCAGCCCATAATCACATGTAAATGCCAGTGGCTATAACACTTTACCCAAATAGCCATTCTTTATACATGTGAGCCATGTGACCAGTGCCAACAGATTATGTTCATTGTGGAGGATTCCACTGCTGTACACGATGTTATCATCTTCTGATTGATAGTCATATATGTGCCCTTGGCAAAGGTCAGTGTGTAGTTATTAGGAGCAGAAATGCTACCATATTATTATTTTTTCCTTCTCCTGGCGACCATGAAGTCAATTTTGGCATTTGACCACTGGCCTGGTTGAGATTAGCTAACTCAACACAAATCTAAGATCTTGAATTCTTTCAAGATATGAAAGAAAATATTTTGCCAAACGATTTTTCATGAACGCAATGGCCCTTCAAATGTGTACTTGCGTGGACTTTCTCTGAGCTTCAGTTGCGGCATGTGTAAATGTTATGACAATGCAGCTTTATGTTCAGATACCAAGTTCACTACCGTTTGCATTACATTAGGTGGAGAAACTGAGATGGGCGCAGAAAAGTGAGGAGACATTACTTATGCTGGCCTATTCCTAGTGTATTTTCAGTAAAGGAAAAACATTGATCTTTTTAGAGGCTGTTTCTCTTGCTAAAAAGGGCTTCTTGTTTGTGATTTATTTTACAGGGACAATAGCCTAGAAATTCCACAGTTAGACACTACCAGACAAATGCTTAATGCAGACGCACCTCTCCCTGCCAACAAAATACTCCCATAAATTCCTTCCTCCGATCCATTTCTAAATGCTGAATTATAATTTGTGGAGGCCTTTTTGCTGAACAGATTTGGGATTTGAGAAAATATCAATGGCAAAAAGAAACGTTACAATTTGAATCATAACAGAGCTTGCTCTTGTCAAAGTTACATGACGGATAATGAGTGCTTAAGCTGTTTACTGTTCATGTCCTTCTTAAAAGATCAATGGTAAATCATTTTGTTAAACTTGCAAAAGAATTTTGTCTTCTGAAACCACCTACTCTTGTTTTTCCCTTTATCCCACTTTGCAAGTTCTCTTCCATTTCCTTCCTACCTTTTGGCCATAACCATCACGTGCCCTAGCAGCAATGTGGCTCCCAGACCCAAATCAATGTTGTTCTGCCTGGATTGCCAAGAGGAACATGGGAGCAATCAATGGAGACTCCCCATTTGATTTTCCGTCTGTCCTATGGGACAATGGTTTGATCTCTCCTTTCCATTAAGTGGCATGACTATTCTTCGGTAGCACAGCTAAGATTGAGAACGCAACAAAATTAAGGATTGAACTTCTACTTCCCAGTGCCATCTATGCCTTGCATTTTATTTTTTAAAAGACTCCAACTGATGCATATTGTTTCAATATTAGGTCTTTGAACACACTATCAAAATTATTGGATAAGTGTATGATATATATTGTATTTAAAAGACACAATTCATCTATCTTAAAACTGTTTCATGCTGAAAAAAATAAGGATAATCATTCCAGTGAGTTTTTTCATTTCATAGAGCTGTAACTATGTTCAATTTATGACAGTCAGCATCTGTAATCATAACAAAATAGTTGACCCTATGTTGCTACATATAGATTTACTGTCTCTTACTTTCACGTAATTCTTTTTAATGGAATAAATTTCAGTCACCTAATATTTCCACGCTTCTTTAGTACCTTATGTAATGTATACTTTGTGTTTTGGGAGGTTACAATCTCATGAGGAAAGAGGAATATTTAATTAACAGTGGAACTAGATGAATTAACGGATGAATCAGTTGCGAAGATATATACTAGAAAATCACCATGATAACAAAATTCTTTAACGTGAATACAGATACCCAAAAATAGAGTTTTGAGAAGTTTCATGAGGCAAATATTCAAAAGACCGTGGACCAGATCAATTCTTCCACAAACAAGAACGCCAATGAATAAAAGCCCTCATAAATCATTGCAATCAGCATGGCACTCCTTTTGGTGAAAAAGGTCATAATGCAAATTGTGTTGGCTGGGTGAACAAAAGCCTGCATAATCCTTATGGAATTCATACATTGGTAATCCGTGTTCTGTACGTCTTTGAGATTTTTCTTTTGGACTGTTTTACGCCCCTCAGGATTGGCTACATTTCTCATACATCCCATCACTTTGAAACAACAGTCCCATGAATAGCAAGCAAGAAACAGAGCAAGAGTCAGTATAATACTGGTCGAGTTGAGTTGAGTTCTCTTCCATTAAGAATGTCTGTTTAGATTAGAATTTTATACTTTTTCCATTCTCTCTTCAGATGATAAACTTTTAACAGCATTCTGGTATGCGCAGCCTGTAACCACGCATACCAGCCAAGGAACTTGCTTGTAAGGAAGTGCTGGCATGTACTGAACTTACAAGAATGTTTATTCATGTTAAATGTCTCTGCTTATATTAGATACGGTCCTGCATGAACATATTCCTGCATTCAGTGGACTACACTGAGATCCTAGCTGTCTCCAGATATTCATATAGAATTTAATTTTAGTGACTAATAAAGAGATATTCTGCATTTACTTTTTTAAGTAATATAATTATCTGATGTACCTCAATAACTCAGCTCTCAGAGGTCTGCTTTCTGGTCTGAAAAGCCCACGTCTCTCTGATCTGTTTGCAAAATGGGTTGCTTTGTCCCGATGGTGTCGAGCTTCTTGCATTTTGGTGGAGCCATGCTCATCCAGGTAAGTGCAGAGTATTCCATTGCACTCTTGATTTTTGCCTCGTAGGCGGTGGACAGGCCTTGGGAGTTAGGAAATAAATTACTCAGCACAAAGTACTTAGCCCTGACTTGCTTTTATATTCAGAGTATTTATTTGGCTGGTCTAGTTATGTTTCTGGTCAGTGAACCCAAGTTTTCCTGGTGAGATTTATTTAAAAGTCGTTTAAAAGTCAAAGTACACCATGCTAAAGGGCTTTCCACTGACCAATTGGGTTGTAGTTTCCCCAATTAATTTAGGAGATCTGCGGGCAAGCTCTCTCCCTTAATTCTCCTTTGTGCATGTTGTTAAGATACAGTAACAACTTCCAATTCTGGGTGGCACGGTGGCACAGTGGTTAGCACTGTTGCCTCACAGCGCCAGGGACCTGGGATCAATTCCCAGCTTGGGTCACTGTCTGTGTGGAGTCTACACGTTCTCCCCCTGTCTGCCTGAGTTCCCTACGAGTGCTCTGGTTTTCTCCCACGGTCCAAAAGACATGCTGGTTAGGTGCATTGGCCATGCTAAACTCTCCCTCAGTGAACCCAAACACGCACCGGAGTGTGGTAACTAGGGGGTATTCATAGTAACTTTGTTGCGGTGGTAAGGTATACCTACTTGTGACAATAATAAATAAACTTATATGATGTTTTTAACATAGTAAAAATCCCAAGGTGGTTCACCGGACAGTTATCACACAAAATTGGACAAAATGCTTGCTACTGTATTAATGCTTATGAGAAAGGTCTCCAAGATAAATTCAAATTCTTCGTGGCAATGATAAATGATAATGTTATTAATCACCTGTTACGATCTCCATGGGAAAACCGTAAACCAAAATAACCAAATTTACTGAATGACGCCCAAATGAAGAAATTACCAACAAGATTCCAGTTTTTTTAGCTTTAATGTCAACACAAATCAGGACCAATTCAAGTAACACATAAATTAACAGGCAATTGAAACTTCAGATAAAAAGGTAAATTACAATTTAAATAGCTGATTCAGCAGAGTTAGATCTTACGGAACCACAAGCACCCACACCACTCCCCATACAAATGTGGCATTACATAACTACACAAGTCTACAACATGCTTTTTATTCACTCAGGGTAGGTCAGGAGCCCTATCTGACAACAGCTTTTACCTTTGAATTTCATGGGTACAATTATCGTCAGCAAGACACATTTCTATGAATCCTTTCTCTCTCGAGTCATTATAGTTCTGATGGTATTGATTTCAACAAATTCTTTTCAACTAACTACCAATAAACCCTGATTCATGATTTGACCACTGGGAAAACACCCAGCTCTTTAGCATCTCTAAGATATTCATACCGTTTTCCAGGTTTTAAATCTTTTTAGCCAGCTCACACAGTCCTTTCAAGAGTCCATGCAACCTTAACTGAAAAACTGACTGAGAACAATTTGTGTCTTCCCTTCATAAGAATCCACTGTGTTTCTCTTTCTGTCTCTGTCTGCTTTCTCTTTGTGTCTGCATCTCTGTGCTGATTGCCTTCACTTTCCAGCACTTCTGGTTGTAGCTCTCCTTTGTGTCTACACCTCTTTATGTCTGCCAGACATGCATCTTCTTTCTTAACTTCCTTCCTGTTGCTATTACTATCAAATCAAGGATTGTCAGGCCATACAAACCACTATTTCTTATTATCCATGATAATTACAATTGATCCCATTATAATTGATACACTTATGACTATGACTGTAACACTATATTCTGCACCGTCTCCTTTTCTCCTCCCCTATGTACTCTATGAATGGTATGTTTTGTCTGTATAGCACACAAGAAATAATACTTTTCACTGTATCCCAATACACGTGGTAATAATAAATCAAATCAAATTAAAGTCCTTTTCAAGCATTCGTAAAATAAATTACAGATTCCCCAGGCTTTTTAAATAAATTAATATTTTCCTTACTGCACAGTTTCTTGGTCAAATGTTTGTCATGCATGAAATTATATGCTTCAAAGTACTACCTACCTCTACCCCAGTTAGACTTTATTTTCTAAGCGGAGTTCAAAAGTTGGTTAAATAGCTGTTGTTGGTATTTGATGCCATTTGGGTGATGCTGTTCTCGAAAACGAGTTGTCTCAAACATGGCAAGCTTTATTTTAAAACTTACTAATAGATTGAAGAAACTACTATCATGAAATCAGGGTATCATGTTCGGCATGGGTTTGAAGGGAAGAAGGGCCTGTTCCTATGCTGTACTTTTATTTGTTCTTTTAAGAAACAATTATTAAATTGTACTGGGAATTTACCATGAAGAATTAATATCTATTATATCTTTCTATTCAATTACACCATTAATAACAGGAACTCACATTATATCATTTTTGTTTCTCAATAAAGTTTATGTTAAACACAAATGCAAATTCTAAGCTGTATTTTTTCAATGAAGTTCATGTATATTGCTATTCATATAAGCACATGAGACTCTTTCAGTGAATACTTTAAACTGTTTTTGTTCTATCCATTTTAATACTTAAATGGCAGCACATGTTCGAGTGAACATTCATATATAAGTCTAAGAAAAGGCAATATTTCTCATGTTGCTGTGATGAAAAAAAAACTCTTGGCACAGAACATAGTGAATGTCTACGTAGATGCATTTTTGTCAAACCTCTGAAGCTGTTCTTTTCTTTGTGACACAGATTCTGTTAACATGGCTTTGAGAAGCAGAAACTGCCAAGTGCTCTTTATCATGGAGAAAGTCAATGGGTCTCCCTGATTCTTTTCTCTTCTCTCTCTGATGTATGCCTGGAAAAATCTGTAACTGGATTGTGATGACATGTCTTTAACTAATAAGAAAAGAAGCTGGGAAGATCATGTGACCAACTGGCCTGGCTTTTCATTTGATTCTGTTGATTCTGGAGCAGTCTGTTGTCATGGACTTGTGGCGGATAATCTAAAACCAAGTATGGAAAGCAATGAAATATCGAAAGCAGACAAGAAGGAAAGATTTTCCAGTATTTCTTTACCAGAATATTGTCTTAACTCTGATCTGTCTGCCCTTCAAACAAAGCAACTGTGCGACCACAGAAGAGAAGTGGATGAAAATGACAATCATGAAAGTGAGGAGTACATTCTGCCATTAGAAGCAAGCACAGAGACTTTAGTCCATGTATCTGATGAAAACTCAGATCTCAGTTGTGAGGAAGATTGTGTTGTGGGGGAACTGCAGCCCTCAGGGAATGAACGAACGCCGACTGAAACATCACCATTAGAAGAGATCGAGCAAGTGAATATATCTGAGAACGTTGGAATAGATAATGACCCTGATTATGATTCAGTTCCTGAAGAAGAGGAAAAGAGCGATGAGAAAACAAGTGAGCCTGAACACCCGGAATCTTCTGAGGAATTCGATCTGAAGGATTTAGCGGAGAAAGACGTGGACGAGAGTTTGGATGTAATTGTCCCAACAGAGGAGCTTCTCCACACTGCAGTAATTGCACAGCAGCGTAGAAAACATGACATGCCAAGAGATGAATGCGATGGGGAGGTTACTAAGAATATGGCTGAGTGTCTTGTCACTAATAATGATATACAAACAACATCAGAGGATGTTACCCCTGCAAATTGTTTAATTGCATCTCAGACATGCTCAAGGGAGAATTTGGATCAAACCTTTCTGGAGGAATTCAGTCTTGATGTAGCACAAGCGGAAAATGATTCTGATAACAGAAATAATGCTACAAATATTTCAAAGCAGAGTTCCCAAATATTAAATTTACAGGAAAATACGTATAATATTAACCCTGCAGATTGCAACATAAAACTCCGAAAGAGAAAGGTAAGGGAATAATCTTTTCATTTACTCCACTTGACTTATTGATTGATTGATGATATTAAAACAATTGTTATACTTAGATCCTCATTCTAACTATATTTGCTTCCATATCCGTCACATGGTCAATCAGAAATGAAGAAAGATTTGAGGTTAAAGAAGGAAAGAATTTGTCCATCTATGATGTCGATATGACACAGGGAAAATACATATGAATGCATTTTGGGAGTAATTTTAACTCCAAATGATAGGCTAAAATGGCACTATTGAATTGTCTGAGCCACCCAAGTTTCTATACTCTTGAGATTAAATGGAAAGGGTAATTGAGGCTATTGCGTAATGGAAGGCAACACAAACACTCCAATGTTAAAATTATGACTTTCTGTGCAGATTCCATAGGCCACACCTTTGTGCAGTTAATCTTTAATCTGTTGATGAAAATGCTGAGACTCGGGGATTATGTCATACAGAATATATCACTTAAAAGATGGATCAGTAGTGGAATCCTGGGTTCCCAACCACAGTGATTGAATTTAACTGTTTGAGACGCTTGAACAAGTGTTCCACATGATCATGGTTGGGTCGCTCGGCAGAGTTTTACTGAACAAGAGTGAAAAGCCTCACCTCAAGGAGGGAAATGAGCAAAGAACATCAAAACAGCTGAATTAGCCATTACACTGCTGTTTGTAGAGCCTCACTGTGTGAAAATCGATTTTCACGCGTTTACTCATAGATCAAAAATGATTGCAATTCAAAAATAATTAATTGCAAGTGAAGAGCTTTGGGGTGTTCTGTGACATGTGATAAGGTTGCTTCATAAACGCAGGCCTGTTCTTTCTTAGCATGACAAATCACCATTCTGTTAATGCATGTCCAATTCAACAATCAAAGAATTACGCTTCCAGCAGCCAATAGTCATGATGACATTATGATGCAGTTTATTATGGTGATATTGTCCAGTTAGTGTTTGGAAAAGCAAAGAAACGGGACTTTCTTGGGTGGATGCCCCATGGTCCTCAGATGGCCACCGGCAAAATTGCCACCTATGCCCAATGCACCAATGCCACTCCTCACACACTTATCTTGATCTCCAGGGTCTGCTTCCCTGGTCATACCTTCCGCAAGACTCACCTGTATTTGAGATCCCTCCAACATCAAGGCACCTTAACAGTGGCATTGCGGGGGTTGCTAAAAATCAGCTCCCTGATTGGCCCAGCAGTTCTGGGGTGGGTAGGGCTCACGGTGCTCATTCTCGGTTGAACAGCAAACCCAAAAGAGGCCTGCTAATTGGTCAACACAGGATCCTGCCATCTCCTGGAGCAGGTCAGCTCCCACTCATGTCCCGGTGATGGAACTTGATCCTCTTTGGCAAAGTTGAGCACTAAGTACTGTTTTTAACCTTTGAAAGGAATTTCAGGTATTTTGGGACAATCCCTGTGCTGTCACTAATATAAATTACAGAAATCAGTTGTGTGGTAACAGCGGGCACAGTGTTGGCTATTTTTTCCCATCTTGCATTTCGATGAACTAGCTGCATTATAAAATGGATGGTTTGCAAGCTGTCAGGATCACAGGTGCCAGATTCATTCAATGATCCTAACATCCAAAGAAACTAAAACAAAATACCTTCCATGTATATGTATTTTTTCCCCAAAGAATTATCTTAATACCATTGTAATAGCTATTTTTTGACGTTCAATTTTCCTGATTACATTAAAGTCTAATAATAGACATTCTGTAATCATTCAATATCTAACCTGTCAGGATGTCATCAGTAATGATTAATGTAATCAATAAGTAGCAACTTTAGCAGCAGGCAATATTAATTACTAATAGTTTATCAGAGAATATTATAGTTGGTTCTCATTCATTCCAATAGCTTTTTTTTTATTGAAACAGATTGATAAAGGGCTGAGACCCATAGCACTAAAACTGAAAAGTATACAGTAGTCGAGCAAATGAGGTATGTCCAGAAGTAACGATTAAGTGACATCAAGCTTTGCTTTTAAACGCCTCAAGGTCATTGATAGCAGGAATGACATGGGTGGTAAAGAAGTCTACTGCTTTAAGTTTCTGGGAAAGAACAAATTAGCAAAAGGAACTGTTACAATTATTAACAAAGATGATTGCTAACACTATGAATTAACAAATTTCAAACTCAGGAGCTTTTATCATTTAGTCAATGCAGAGATCATTTACTGTGTCAACAGATCATTCTGCCATGAGTATGGTTCTGGAAACCTGACACAAAATCTAGGTGACCACACAAAAGAAGAGTATGGTAGTGGATGTATCAGTAGTACTGGTGGCTGAGACTAATTAATGTAAGGATAGGGTGCAGAAACAATCTGCAGGCAAGGCCCATGCTGTCACTCTGGCGGGACGGGGCTGGAAAACATCAGTAACATTGGTCATTCCTGAGCACTGATAAGAAAGAAGGAACTCCCCCTCCTTCCAGCATGTACACGAAGACCAGTCCCCACATGCACAAGGGGAACAGCCCCCACCATCCTCACAGACATGGAACCACCCCCGACCCAAAGCATAAGGGCAACTCACCCACATACCACACAAGGGGAACCCTCTACCAAAGGGAACCACCCTCTGGTATGGCCTTCTGGCACCCTGGCACTATGCCAGCAAGAAGTGGCAGGGTGCCGGGACAATGCCAGGGTGCAATGCCCAGGGAGGCAAAGATCAGTCCCATGGTGCCAGGGGACCAAGCCAGAGTGCCAGAGACACTGCCGGGATGCCAACGTACAGTGTCAGGGTGTAGTGTCAGCAAGCAGTGCCAGGGAAAGTGTAGGGGCAGCGCTAGGGGGCAGTGCTGGGGCAGTCTTGGGGCAGTGCAAGGGTAGTATGAGGGGGCAGAGACAGGGGGCAGTGCCATGGTGATAGGTAAGTGCCAAGTTGCCATGGGAAAGTGCCAGGGTGCTGCACAGGCACCTCCCTCTCCCCCTGGGGGCTATACTTATCTGTGTGCTCCCAGCGAGTTCCCTTTGCTGGTTAATGTTTTGAAAACCTTTTGTAAACCTCGCCAATGTAATGTCATGCCGGCCAGAGGGGAATTTTTAATGTGGGGGACAATACAGCGTGGAAGCCCTTTGATAAGATGTTAATTTATTGAAATGAGGTTCATGACCTTTCTGGGCCGGAACCCGTTACGTCATCGGCGAGGGCAGGGAAAATCACCGGTAAGATACTCATTTCTGACGCTCGAGATATTTTACCACCCATGTCGGCGTTTGCGCTCACAGCAAACTCAGTCGCAAAACCACGTCTGGAATTCAAATCCCATCATGACAGCTGAAAATCATTCCATTTAAAAACAAATTCTGGATTTAAAAAGTCAGTAAACATGACTCTAAATCTGTTGGACTTTTGTAAAATCTCAACTCATTCACTGATGTCCTTTAGGGAAGGAAACCTGCCATCCTTAGTCCTTAGCTATATGTCACTTCAGACCAACCTGAGGGGACTTATCAATGACTTTTGGAATTCAATGACTTATGTTTCTAATTATAAATGAAAATAAAGAAATGGCGGAGGCACTAAATTAATACTTTGGACAGTATTTTCCACAGCCCCTCCATGGCGTGTTTAACTGGGGTTTCCCGTTCTACGCACATGCCATCGTGGGAAGTCCACAGTGGGGATTGGCTGTTGGCGGGACTGGAAGATCCCACCAGTGAGAATGGCCAGAAAATTCGCAACCACTATATCTGTTTTCACCAGACTGTATGCAACCTTGTGACCATGGGATGAACTTCCAACCACATATCTGGGCATTGTAGTGTGCTATAAGCAGCATAGAATTGTATTCAGCTACAATCTGCAATCTCATGCCCCAGCATATCCTTCACTCAACTATTACCAGTAGTGTTGTGTGTTGATGTTTGCAGGGTTAAGGCTAGGTGGCCACAAAGGTTCAACAAACTAAGGAGCTTTATTAAGGAAATGCGTTCAATACAGGCTACAACCTACTCTGCACAGTTATCCACGCAAACAATCGATAACGTCGCCTCCAAAGACATCATGCATGCATTATCTTAAAGTGCTCTGTTCAGTTTCCACTCCCCCTTTAAATCAAATGTTCCCAACACATTAAACAAATATAACATGAACAATCAATTAACAACACAGTCAATAAGTCAGACAATTTGGATGCTGTTGTTCTCTGCATGGTTGTCGGTGAACCTCAGGCGTCTGCTTCTTGGCACATGCCGAGAGCTCTGGTGCCTTTGGCTCGATATGAATGTCATTAGTGGTTGTTTTAACCGGAGCCAACATTACATTTTAAAGTTGACTCAGTGCTTGATTTGCATTTGAAGTGCTGCTTTCCCCAATAGGTTCTGTTCATGTCAGGTTTTTGGGAAGGTCCAGGTCATCTCTCAGCACAGCTGGATTTGGACTTTTTGCAGTTTCTGCCCCTGATGGATTAGTTCTTCCCGCCAACAGTTGATCTGCATATCTCCTCCGTATAACATTGTCTCAGGTTTGGACGGTGCAAGAGACAGGTCCGGTTTGTGCCAAGGGACCCAGTTTTCTCCAGTAATTTAGTTTCTTGCCAGATCTTCTTGCCCATGGCATTTTGCTTTGTTTTTCTGCTGTACGATCTAATCCCGTTGCTTTTTCTAGACGATTTATTTTGTATTAGGTGGTTTAATAGTCGAGTGCTGTACGTAATTGTTTAATCATCAGTAACACTGGTGAAACCTTTATTGTTGAGTGAGCAGTATTCCTGCACATGAGCAGGAATGTTTAGTCAATAAACATTGTTCCCTGGTTGCCTCCCATACAGGAATTGGTAAAACTGTTTTATCCTAAAGATAATTCCTAAAACTTCTTTCTCCATTTGTGCATAATTGCTTTTGGCTTTGCTTAATGATCTGGACTCAAAGACTAAAGGTTTCTCTTCACCTGAAGGGAGGATGTGGGATACCACTGCCCCAATACCATAGGGCGTTGTACCACACTCAAACTAAGATTTGGATCAAAATGTGTCAGGACTTCTGATTTGAGCAGTGCGTCCTTGGCTTCCACAAAAGCTTTCTCACATTGAACCACCCACTACCACTTTTTATTATGAGACAGTAGATTATGCAAGGGTTTCAAAATGGTCAGTAAATTGGGGACAATTATTTTGTCGTAATTTAGTAATCCTAAGAAGGATCGAAGGTGCGGGTCCCTCAGTAATAACTTTGACCTTCGAAGGAGACTTATGAAGTCCCTTGGTGTTGATTACATGTCCCAAATATTCAATTGAAGATTGGAAAAATTTGCATTTCAATACAGGCAGCAAACCTACTCTGCACAGTTACCCGCGCAAATGATCGATAACATCACCTTCAATGATAGCATGCACACATCATCTTAAAGTGCTCCGTTCAGCTTCAATGCTGTTGTAAGAAATCACTATAAATACTGTAAATACACAACATTTAGCTGATAGAGAATTAGCTAAAGGATAGAAAATAGAGAACATGTCAGGGGCGATTGACCCAACCCACTGCGCTGCTTGAGTAGCACAGCGGCCAGGAGACATCAGCGGCGCCCGTTTCGCGGGCTTCCCGCTGGACATCACGGTCTCCACTCGTCTCCCAGGCAAAGAGTTCTGATTTCTGGCGTGGAGCCGATTAAACTATACTCATTGGAATTCAGAAGAATGAGGGGAGATCTTATAGAAACATACACGATTATGAAGGGAATAGATAAGATAGACGCAGGGAAGTTGTTTCCACTGGCGGGTGAAACTAGAACTAGGGGGCATGGCCTCAAAATAAGGGGGAGCAGATTTAGGACTGAGTTGAGGAAGAACTTCTTCACACAAAGGCTTGTGAATCTGTGGAATTCCCTGCCCAGTGAAGCAGTTGAGGCTACCTCATTGAATGTTTTCAAGGCAAGGATAGATAAATTTTTGAACAGTAAAGGAATTAAGGGTTATGGTGAGCGGGTGGGTAAGTGGAGCTGAGTCCACGAAAAGATCAGTCATGATCTTATTGAATGGCGGAGTAGGCTCGAGGGGCCAGATGGCCTACTCCTGCTGCTAGTTCTTATGTTCTTATCATATGGAAATGTCATGGTAATTGACAATGCCATATGATTAGCAGGCCCGGGAATGAATTCTCTGAGCCCACTACGCCTCCCCACCCCCTCCCCCGCCCCGCCGGGAATGGTTCCCTCCAGCAGGGTTTACAACTGCTCCCCACTAACAGGGAACAGGCGACCTGACCACACTGGAGTGAAGAGAGGCCATTGAGGCCTCCCGGGAGATTGGGGATAAAGGGGGGTGCCCCTTGGGCAATGCCAGCCTGGCAGTGCCAGTCTGGCATCCTGGCAATTCCCAAGGGGAAAACAGGCACTGCCCATGGGGTGCCTTAGCACTGCCCACTGGGCACCAGGCAGTGCCAAGGGGGTGGGGCCAGAGCGGTGAGGCCTACTGGGGGGGCGGGACACATTGGGAGGGGTGATCATTGGGGCTGGACCCTCTGCCACCCAGCAAGCGGGTTTGATGGGGGAGAGAGCGAGGGTGATCAGGGCTGGCCGAGGGGAACGGGATGAAACATTAGAGCTGGTCATCGGAATCGGGGGGGGCGGGTGTCAGGACTGTCCGCGCAGGGCGGGGAGATCGGGGCTGGCCAGGGCAGGGCGGCAGGGGTCATAGGGGCTTACCTGGAGGGGTCTGGGGGGCCATTGATTGGGGGAGAGGGGGTAATGTCGAAAGGCCAGCGAAAGGGGGTTCTGGGGCTGGCCAGCGATTGGGCTGGCTAGCAATCTGGAGGCTGGCAATGGGGGGCCACTGCACATGCACTGATCTCCACGCTGACAGATCAGCACGGTGGCCTGCTCAGCGCTATGCTGCCAGCCTCTCAGGCGGGAATGGGCCCCACGCCCTACTTTTCGGAGGGAATCCCGCTAGAGCACTCTGTGATGCACGGTGTTGGAAATTTATTCTGGAAACCACGCTAAAAAAATTAACGGGATTTACTCCCATTTTCCCACACATTGGGAGCTTAGAATTTTTTGGGAGAATCCCGGCCATCATTTTCATGTTAGCAGTCTATTACTAGTGAGTTACATCAATGATCAGGGTTATGGTCTCAATATTTACAATCTATATTCATGACTTAGATGATGGAACCATTTATAATGTATCTATATTTGCTGATGATACAAAGCTAGGTGGAAAAATAAGCTTTGAGGAAATCACCAAAAGGTTGCAAAGAGATCTAGCCAGGTTAAGTAAGAAGGTGGAAAATGGAGTATAATGTGGCAAAATGTGAGATTATTCACTTTGGTAGAAGAACGAAAGAGCAGAATTTTATTTTTTACATCATGAAATACAATTAAAAGTTGATGTTTAGAAATTTGAGTGTCCTCACAAGATACGCAGAAAATTTTGCAGGTACTGCAAGCAATTAGGAAAGCAAATGGCCTTATTGCAAAGGGATTGAAGTACAACAGTAAGGTTTTAAGTTTAAAGTTTATTTATTAGTGTCACAAGTAGGCTTACATTAACACTGCAATGTAGTTACTGTGAAAATCCCCTAGTCACCACACTCCGGTGCCTGTTCAGGAGAATTTAGCATGGCCAATGCACCTAACAAGCACATCGTTCAGACTGTGGGAGGAAACCGGAGCACTCAGAGGAAACTCACACAGACACGGGGAGAATGTGCAGACTCCACACAGATAGTGACCACAACGGGAATTGAACCCAGGTCTCTGGCATGTGAGGCAGCAGTGCTAACCGCTGTGCCAATGTGCTGCCCCATAATTAAGTTCATCTTATAACAATTGTAGAGGGATTTAGTGAGACCACACCTGGAGTAATGTGTATGGTTTTGGTCTTTGTACCAAAGGAAGGATGTAGAGTAAGTGCAATGAGGGTTCAAAAGATAGATTCCTGGGATGAGAGTCTTATGAGGAGAGATTGAGTGGGATGCATTTAAAGTTCCAGGAGTTCACAACAATGAAGGTGATCTCATTGAAACAAACAGTTATTCGGGAGGCTTGACAAGATAGATGTTGATTGGCTGAATGGTCTAGAACTAGGTGAAAAACTCTTAGGACAAGGACTCTGTGGTTTATGGTGGAAGTGAAAAGAAATTGTATCTGAGTTCTGTGAATCTAGAAATTCTATACTTCAGTGGGCTGTGGATGTTCAGTCATATTCAATAGATTTTTAGATCCTCAGGGAATCTAGCGATATGAGGATTGACTGGGAAAGTGGAGTTGGGATGGAAGATCAGCCACGAGCTTACTGAATGGAAAAGCAGCCTCAAGAGAATGTATTTTTACTCCGATTCCTATTTCCTATGTTCCTGTATTACACAAGGTTAGGAAGGAGTCTAAATGCGGGTTGAATTGAAGTCTGCGACTGTTCAGGATTATGACACTTTTTTGTTGACATCTGTTATCAAGCTGTTCAAATGTAATCTAAAGTTCAGAACAGTGATGAGATATTTTTAGCAACATCTTGTGCTTGGAGAAGCATAAACAGATGAAACTAAATCAAAATTATGTTGTTTAGCTGATTGGTTGCATCAACAATAACAACTTGCATTTGATTAGTCTTTTGATGCAGGAAATGTCCCTGCTTTACAGAGGTTTAAGGAGAAAAGTGATGTCAGCCTGAGAAGCTGTGACCAGGTGTGTAACCTGTGGTCTGGCCCGAGAGGTAGGTTTTAAAGCAGTGAAGTTCCTCATCCCTGGAACTATTCTTGTGAATCTTTTCTACATCCTCTCTAATACTTTCACATCCTTCCTAAAATTGTGGAGCCCAGAACTAGAGGCAATACTCCAGTGAAGCTGAATCAGTGTTTTATACTGGTTTATCAGTACTTCTTTGCTTCTGTACTCCGGCCCCATTTATTAGACAAGATCCTGCACATTTTATGAACTGCTCTCTCAAACTGTCCTGCCATTTTCAATGATTTGTGCACATAAGTGCCTAGGTTCCTCTGGTCCTACATCCAATCATACTTTTGATGTTATAGTGCCTTTCCACATTCTTCCCACCAAAATGAATCATTTCACATTTCATAGCTGTTCTTAACAGTATTTCTCATTCTCTGGACTTTCGGCATCACTGGCAAAGCCAGCCTAAACCTGGTTTTTGTTGAGAGGTGGTGGGTTTTGAACTGCTGTGGTCTGTGTGGTGGAGGTGCTGCCACAATGCTCTACGTAGGCAGTTCCAAATTTTTGATCCGGTGACAATAAAGGAATGGTGATATATGTCCAAAATAGAATGGTGCATGACGTGGAATGGAATTAGGGGGCAGTGGTGTTCCCATACCCCTGCTGCCCTTGTATTTCTGGTTGGTAGTGGTCATAGATTTAGGAGGTACCACCAAAGAGACCTTGGTGAGTTGCTGAGGTGCTTCCTATGGATGAGGCATGCTGCAGCCACTGTGCACCAGTGGTGGAGTGAGTGAATGTGTAAGCTCAGTTTAGAGGTCAATCAAACAGATGCCTTTGTCCTGAATGGTGTTATCTTCTTGAAATTTGCTGCAGCTGCAGTGTGGCTATATCAAAGTTATATCACCAGCTGCATCAGAAATCTTTTTCCCCTTCAGCACTCATCCAAATTTTCATTTATATATTCATATACAAACTGTTAATTTATTATAAACTAAAATCATAATCCAAGCCATGCTGAGCATACTGGGAAATAAGGTGCATTTAAAATACCAAGCCTACATTGTCTTTTGAAAAAGAAAACAATCAAAATATCACGTCAGGGACAATATTACAGATGGGCCTGGGGTTCCAGTTCTGGTCGCCGCACTACCAGAAGGACGTGGAGGCATTAGAGAGAATGCAGAGAAGGTTTACCAGGATGTTGCCTGGTATGGAGGGTCTTAGCTATGAGGAGAGATTGGGTAAACTGGGGTTGTTCTCCCTGGAAAGACGGAGAATGAGGGGAGATCTAATAGAGGTGTACAAGATTATGAAGGGGATAGATAGGGTGAACGGTGGGAAGCTTTTTCCCAGATCAGAAGTGACGTTCACGAGGAGTCACGGGCTCAAGGTGAGAGGGGCGAAGTATAACTCAGATATTAGAGGGATGTTTTTTACACAGAGGGTGGTGGGGGCCTGGAATGCGCTGCCAAGTAGGGTGGTGGAGGCAGGCACGCTGACATCATTTAAGACTTACCTGGATAGTCACATGAGCAGCCTGGGAATGGAGGGATACAAACGATTGGTCTAGTTGGACCAAGGAGCGGCACAGGCTTGGAGGGCCGAAGGGCCTGTTTCCTGTGCTGTACTGTTCTTTGTTCTTTGTTCCTGCTGGCTTGTGTTGTTATTTGAAGCGGAATTCAGCGAGGACTAACCAAACGAGTGCAGAAAGTTGAGGAATTACAAGTACAAATTATGCCTCGCGTAAATCGAGTTTCTGTTATCTTTGTGGTGGTTTAAAAAACATGGAGCTGTCACAAAATGTTATGCCCCAAGATTGATTAAATCACCATTGCAAGTTTCCACTATTTGGACACATTTTCAGACCTTGGAAGAGGCGACAAAAATTAAGAATTGTTTGGACGCCAGGACCATAACAGCCATATTTTAAACTTTTTAAATGTGATTTACACAAGAACCTGGCGACTGTACACCAATGCACTGATAAGCAGCTCTGTATAGTTTTTTTTGCATGGCTCACACGTCCCACCGCCAGGAACCTGTCACAGGGGAGGTTGCCTTCGGCAGAAGTTCCCGCTGGTGATAAGGGCCAAATAATCGTGCCCGCTGAGTAAAAAGAAGCTTTCTGATCAACTAATTTTCAGCTGTATTAATAAAAGTGCAGTAAGAAGTTTAACAACACCAGGTTAAAGTCCAACAGGTTTATTTGGTAGCAAACGCCACTAGCTTTCGGAGCGCTGCAGGAAAGGATGTCTATATCTATATGTCTATATCTACCTGATACGCTGCAGGAAAGGATGTCCCGAGGCATGGTACATTGAGGAAACCATGCAGACGCTACGACAACGGATGAATGAACAGCGCTCGACAATCACCAGGCAAGACTGTTCTCTTCCTGTTGGGGAGCACTTCAGCGGTCACAGGCATTCGGCCTCTGATCTTCGCGTAAGCGTTCTCCAAGGCAGCCCTCACGACACACGGAGTCGCTGAGCAGAAACTGATAGCCAAGTTCCGCACACATGAGGACAGCCTCAACCGGGATCTTGGGTTCATGTCACACTATCTGTAACCCCCACAGCTTGCCTGGACTTGCCGAATCTCACTGGCTGTCCTGTCTGGAGACAATACACATCTCTTTAACCTGTGCTTAACGCTCTCTCCACTCACATTATTTGTACCTTTAAGACTTGATTATCTGTAAAGACTGCATTCTAATCATTATTCTGTAAATTGAGTTTGTGTCTCTGTATGCCCTGTTTGTGAGCAGATCTCCATTCCACCTGACGAAGGGACAGCGCTCCAAAAGCTAGTGGCATTTGCTACCAAATAAACCTGTTGGACTTTAACCTGGTGTTGTTAAACTTCTTACTGTGTTTACCCCAGTCCAATGCCGGCATCTCCACATCATTAATAAAAGTGCAACAGAGAAATACGCTCAAAAATATCAAGGATTTTTTTATACACAACCTTTTAGGAGAAATTATGTTTTAAAACTTTGCTTGATTGTGTTGGTCATGGGAGATTTCACATTTGGTGATATGCAACCAGGTTTGAGCTGAAGCCTAAGCAAAAAAGACACATCTTAAAATTAATTCTGAACATAATTTGCAGCCTGATCGCCAATTCTGCCTAAAGTAGAATCTCTTGTCCGTGGTTTGTTACTGCTGAGGCAACAATGGTTATTCAGATCAAATAAGTTGATAACATTTCCTTTTTGGGCTGTGTTTCTGTTTGCCAGATTGCCAGTGGTGTCGAATTACATTCTTCGAAGTGAATTTCTTTCCATTGCCAATTGTCAAAATGAAGGATGAAACCAATTTTGAGAATGTTGAAAACAGCCTACAATGAAAATAATTGTCACTTTGAATTTGCTCTTTCAATTTCCTCTGGCCATTTTACAGCCAGTGTTTATACAAATTTATTGCACATTTTTTTGTTATATTAGGCAATAAAGTTATGAAGTTGCCAACACTGTCTAGACTCTTAAACCAAAATTAATAACAATACATATGATGTATACTTTTCTAACATTGTTCCTGTTATGGTCCCGCCAAAATGGAATTTGTGGTATTTGATATCTTAATGTGTGGGTTTTATAAAATATAAAGCATATATTTTATTGTGGCATATTTATAATCAAAAATATATTTCACTAAATAATTATATTGATCATTATCTAGATTGTGCCATATTTTAGTACATTGTTTTAAATTATACTTTCATTCCTATCATTAAACAATATTAATAAAGATATCTGCATCAATTCATAAATAACACAGAATCATAGAATCCCTACAGTGCAGAAGGAGGCCATTCAGCCCATCAAGTCTGCACCGACCACAATCCCACCCAGACCCTATTCTGTAACCCCACATATTTACCCTGCTAATCCTCTGACACTAGGGTCAATGTAGCATGGCCAATCAACCTAACCCACATATCTTTGGAGTGTGGAAGGAAACTGGAGCACCTGGAGGAAACCCACATAGACACGAGGAGAATGTGCAAACTCCACACAGATAGTGACCAAAATTAAACCCAGGTCCCTGGCGCTGTGAGACAGCAGCTAACCACTGTGCCACCCCAGGTCGCTGTTAATTCAATCCTGGTTGTAGCCATCTATTTGATTTGGACTGTGTACATTCATTCAAGCCTTTGAGTGTGAATTAAATTCAATACTACTAATGAATGATATGGATTGTTATACTAGATTGGCATGAACAAAATATCAGCACAGGTGTTAAAAATTATGTTTAAAAAAATGTCAGGAAGTTTTTTTAAAAACACTGAAGTTAACAGGTTCTTGCAGTAAATTATCAGAGAAAGACATTGAAGTGAACAGCATAAATTATTTCAGGGCAAATGCATTCCATTTGTGAAGGGAGCAGGGGTTTATCGGTATGGCAAGAAGGCAGATAGGGGAAGTTAAGAGTAGTTGAAAGGGGAAATGCTTGTTGAGACAAATAAGCTAGAATTCTCTGATCTCATTAACCCCACCACCACTGCCAGCGAAAATGGAGAATTTGGTGCTCAGCCAAAACTCCATTCAATGCAATGGGACCGGAGAATCCTAGCCACGAGGGAGGTTGGAAAATTCCGGCCATAGTCCTTTCCTGGCACCAAATGTTCTTACAGTCTTTAATTTTTGGAGTTCCATTTGGCTATCTTAATGGGTCAATGAGTAACCTCATATCATTTTGATTGCATAGAGGTTTTACCTGTGACTATCCCTCAGTTAATGTGAGTCAATTTGGCTGTAAGAAAATTTGCTGCTTTTGTGTAGACAACATGTTGTACGGGCTGAGTGGTCTTATCTTGCTCAATATGTGTCTTTCTCACAGCACACTGCATATATAGACTTGTGTGAATTCAAATAGTTGATTTTTAATAGTGATACCATTATTAAAAATCACATATTTCAGATTTCCAACTTTCCAAATTTATTTCAACATTAAATCCTTGCAGGCAAAAGTGTCGTTTGCAATCTAACTCAGACTGCATTTATCAATTATGCAAAGGAAGTAAAGAGTTGCTGATTATCTGGAAATTCTTTGCATGTATTGCTTGAACTGTGAGTCGGAATTCATTTCCTGTTTAAACAAAGTTGATCTTAAATTAAGTTATGTATTCTATTCTTACTGGTAAGTTACAAATTTAGAGTTTAATCTTTTAATCGAACCAGTAATAATGCAATTATTAAAATGGTTCCTTTTTCAAATTGAACAGAATGTTCAGATTAAGACTCCACAGAGCTTCAAATTCTATTCAATTTTCTCTACATCTTTGACACATTAGAATTATAAGTTCCTTAAAATTGTTATGTTTCATAATTTTAAACGTGTTTTTAAAAAATATTTCTAAAACAAAGACAAATATGGCCTTATTAAGTTTTTCAAAATGAAACATTGAACACAATGCAACATTTATTATCAACCATATTTTTTAAGCTTTTGATGGATGACTGCTTTTGGAACTAAGAGTTGTCACTCATGAATGCATTTTTAATGGAGCTATTTCATGTATTTGTGTGTGGTTGCCTGTATAGAATGATAGGCCACAAAACTCAGATGTATAGCAATCATATTTTTATCACTACAGGTCCCATTTTGAATCCAAAATGGCATCCAGTTAGGTATGTGCACTTTTGGTGCTGACTATCAGGCACCGATTTAGTGAGGTTGTTAGTACGTGCATTGGGAGAGTGCTCCAAACATTTGCAGAGTAGGCATATGGTGATGATTTGATTTGACTATAGCGGTGCCATTTTTGACCTCACCGCTCCAGCTAACACCCTCTCTCAACCTCACAGAACTGAACGTGCATTGAGCAGTAAGATGGAACCCACACCAGTGCTATTTAAAGGGATCACCATCACATTTTCAGGTTAGTTACTGATTGATTCCTGATGTTGCCAATCAGTTAGATGTGTTTGGTCGTTTGTTCTGCTACTTAAAGTTAGTGAAGTTTGCAGGGAGTGGTTTGGCATGTAATGAAGGCCTTGGTTCTCATTTCAAGTGTTCCACTCGCAGCACTTGCTCCCAGTCATGGGTGCTTCAGCTACTGTCCACCTTGGCTTGCAGCATAACCCAGAGAATGGGAAGACACAACAAAGAGGAGGACAAACTGCTCAAAGAGGAAGAGGGGGAGAAGGGCTCTCAGTAAGAGGCCTCATCCACCCAAAAGATTTCAAGGAGCACTCGTCCTTGCTCAGTTTAAGCCAGAAACAGGCATTGCTGATTCACTCAACAGCTGTCACTGAAAGCTGCCACCTGTTTCTGGCGGTTTTCCAGTCTCGGAGCAGGGTGACAAGGTGCTGACGGTGGATGCAAAAGTTACCATGGCCATGAACATTTTTACATTGAGCTCCTTCTGGGCAGGAACAGGGACAGCACCAACACTGTCAATCTTTCTTATTCTTCCACAAGATGCGAATTTCGCCAGCGAGGCAGCATTTGTTTCCTGTCCCCAGTTGCCCAATAGAAGGTGGCTGTGCACCACTTCCTTGAACTGCTGCAATCCATGTGGTGTAGGTAGACCCTGTTAGGGAGGGAGTTCCCTGATCTTGGAACCAGCAACAATGAAGGAACAGCGATAATTCCAAATCGGGATGGTGTGTGGTTTGAAGGGGAACTTGCTGGTGGTGATTCTCCCATACATCTGCTGCCCTTCTCCTTCTAGATGGTAGTGGTCATGAGTTTGGAGTAAGGTTTCAGAAAATGCTGTCAAAGGAGTGTTGGCAAATTTCTATAATGCACCTTGTAGATAGTACATGCTGCTGCCAAGACTCTTCCGACTGTCAAATGGTCGATTTGAAATGGGTTTGGTGATCCTTATTGGGTTCTAGTCTAGGAAACAGTCCATACCTTAAACAAATGGTTGTAACTCAAAAATCTCAATCAGAGGAATCACAACAGTGTTCTCCGACAGATCTTCTGCAAATCATTCACGTTAGCTGAATTCTCCTTCAGTGCAGGTGCATTCACTGTTACAGTCAAGAAGCTGACAAGCTTCTTAGTCGACAAGCCTTATTGCTGAGTAACGCCAGCCATTGCTGTGTGCCTGAGAGAGATATTATTGTATTACTGGTCTTTCAGACCAAATGCCAGCCAGAAAGCCTTCAACCCCAATTCTCTTCTTCCGACACTTCAAAAAGAAAGTACTTTGTCTTTTCCATTGCTTTACCAGAGTCATTTTCTCTCGGAGTCATTGTCCATTTAATATTTTTCCCACTGTAGTTTACATTTGGACCTGATGCCTTCAGCATTTGGAAACCCACCAAAACAGTTTGAGTTAAGCCATTTTTTTCCACTCAGATTGTTTAGAACAGTGAACAGGAGCTTAATCATTTGTTCATTCAGCTACCTATAAACAACTTCATTTAAACTGTTTTATTATTTCAAATAAAGAACAGCACATTACTTTTTGGCCAATTTTCTTTCCTCGCTCCTTTTAACTTTCTCCCCGTTCCTCCTCATTGAAACATCTCAGTTAATTGCTGGTGTAAAGCTCCAAGTCTGTTAGAGGCTATTCCACATGTTTGAACCCAGATGACAACCAGGCCCATTCCAGAGCTCATTCAGCCTAATTGCTGCTGCCCTCACTCCCCCATCCCACCCAGCCAGCCCAGTTAAAATTAATTAACTGAACGCACATCATGAATCAAACCTAGGAAATTCTGTTCTGTATCAGTCCAATACATCCCGCCTTTGCCAACTAATCATTAGGAAGACAAGCATGTGGTACCTTCCTGACAATGTCAGGAGGCCGTTTGGACATGGAGAACATTACAAATTAGCTGAATTGTTCTACAGCAGGAGTCATTATTCAGCATTCAGGAACAGCAATCCTGGTTGATTTTCCTGTTGTGTCACTTCTGTCCTGACTGAGATTAGATAACTCATCAATAGGTGCAACTTGAACTTGGGGCTTTAACCACGTGAAGACCACTATTTTAATTTTTATTCCTCAACGTATATACCACGTTTTGAATAAAAATAAAAATAATTGTGTACAAATCGCTCAACATAAAACAAGAATGCTTTTGGCAGTTTTACAATAATTAAAGTTGTCTACACAAATTATAAAATGTTAACAGATATGACTGGGGGACATTCAGAGACTAACATTGCAAACAGCAAGGAGATTAGGGAGAGTAAAATAATATGGATTATATAGCACAGAGATTAGACCATTTAGCTCAGTTAGTCATTGCTGCTGTTTTTCCCCATGAGTTTCCTCCTATTTCATCTACCTTAACTCAACCTTTCATCTAAGGCAAAAATGAGACAAGATGAAAAATCAGGATCAGAATGAACCAATTGTAATGAGTGGTGTGCCGCAGGAATCAGGACTGGGGCCTCAACTTTTTACAATTTATGTAAATGGCTTGGATGAAGGGATTGAAGGTATGTCGGCTAAGATAGGTAAGATAGTAAGTTGTGAAGAAAACACAAGGAGGCTGCAAAGGGATGCAGATACGTTAAGTGAGTGGGGTATGATCTGGCAAATGGAAAAATGCGAAATGGTCCATTTTGGCATGAAAGATAAAAAAAACATTTGATCTAAATGGTGAAAGATTGCAGAGGTCTGAGATTCAGAGGAAACTAGGGGTTCTAGTGCATGAATTTTACATGTACCACAAGTAATTAGAGAAGCTAATAAAATGTTATTTATTGTGAGCAGAATTGAATTCAAAAGTAGGGAGGTTATGCTTCAGTTACACAGGGCATTGGTAAGACCATATCTGGAATATTGTGTACAGTATTGGTCTCCTTATTTAAGGAAGGATGTAAATGTGTTGGAAGCAGTTCAGGGAAGGTTTACTAGATCAATATCTAGATTGGACGGGTTGTCTTACAAGGAAAGGTTGAACAGACTAGGCCTGTATCCATTAAAGTTTACAAGTGTAAGAGACAACCTGATTGAAACATATAAGATCCTGAGAGATGTTGACAGGGTGGATGTGAAGAAGATGTTTCCGCTTATGGGAGAGTCTAGAATGAGGGTGCCACTGTTTGAAAATATAGGGTCGGCCATTTAGAATAGAGATTAAGAGAATTTTATTTTTCTCAGAGGGCTGTGAGCTTTTGGAACTCTCTTCCTCAAAATGCAGTGGGAGCAAAGTCTTTTAATCTTTTAAAGCAGAGCTAGAAAGATTCTAGATAAGCAAGGAAATGAAAGGTTATCGGTGGTAGGTGAGAATGTGGAGTTGAGGTTACAATCAGATCAGCCATGATTTAATTGAATGGCAGAGCAGGCTCAAAGGGTTGAGTGGCCTATTTCTGCTCCTGATTTGTATGTTTATGTGTATGTTTGTATGATAGCAGATGGAAGATTCTAGGGAAGTTAATTGAGTTACCAGAGAAGATGTGCTCAGTATAAATGTGTTAAGTATGTAATTCAGGACACAGAAGAAATTGAGAGAGACTGTGATAGTTGGTAGGTCCATTTGAGATCAATCAACAAGGAACAGGTTAATGTGCCTTTTCTGTTCCTGTAAGTTTTGCCTTCATAAGTTCAGGGATTTGAATGAACTGTCGAAAGGGCAGAATCAAGAAGTGAAAAAAGCACAAATTGCAAAACTACAATAAAAGCAACTTGAAAAAAAATCCAAAATAACTGGAACTGAAACTGCAGTTTAGCAAGACAACGTTAGAACTGATTAAAATAAATCAGCAATAGAAGATTTGACTTGAGAAAAATGGTTGAACTTTAGTAATTAGCATCAATGAAAAACTTACAGCACCCCTGCAATCACTCGCACTTCTCATGAAACTAACAAATGCCAAAAAAATCCAGTTGCGGAAAATGAAAACTGCTGAACATTAAGTCAGAAATAAAAACAGAAAATGCTGGATAAACTCAGCAGCTCCAGAGGCATCTGTGGCGAGAGAAACAGTTATTTTGAGTCCTTGGGGTGAATTTTCCGTTCTGTCCACCATGGGAATTGTAGTGGGCGAGGGGCAGACCATGGAAAGGTCCATTGACCTCGGGCAAGATTTTCAGGTTTTGGGGTGAGCGCGACCGGAAAATCCCGCCCCATATGACCCATAGAACATATAAACTCAAAACATTAACTCTGTTTCTTTCTCCACAGATGCTGCCAGACCTGCTGAGTTTATCCAGTATTTCCTGTTTTTATTTCAGATTTCCAACATCCGCAGTATTTTGCTTTCATTAAGTAAGCAAATTCTGATTTGGACATGGCCACTATGCGCACTAATAAACTTCCGCTGTGGAGCAAGTTTATTGAGTATGTTTGGGAAGGAAGCAGGCACCACAAATCCACAAGAGCCTGTGCAGTTGTAGGATGTTATAAAGTTCAGAATTAATAGCACTTAATGAAGTGTTTACAGCAAAAATCTGTACTAATTCTTTATTTTTATCAACTTCAATTTCTCTTTTTGGAAGGTTACTAGGTTAAAATCAGCACTAAGTTGGCTAAATTTGTCGGTGAGGCCTTCCTCCAACATTATGCCATTCTACACTTGTGCCTGCTTTCTCTTTATAATTAACAAAGAGTGGCTTGGTGGCACACATGTTAAGTATATACAGCAGGAGCAGCAAAGTCAGGGATAATTAATACCTGTTCTGGTGCACTTTCAGTACCATAGTCAAATAAAGATCTGCCAAATTCTGGTTTCCAAAATATATTATAAAGCCCCTAGTGCTGTTTCAATCTTGTTAGTACTGGCAGAAGTGAGACCCCCAGAAAGAGATGAATTACTGGTGGTCCTTCAATGTGCCAACTGCAGTACAATTGAAAACAAGCATCTTGCACTAATTCAGTCCATGTATTACTGTAATTCTGGTATAATGTTACAGTCAAATAACTATTGAACAATCATCCTCTGTAACTTGATCTACGTTGATGGAAAATGACAAAAAAATCACAAATATTCAAATGAAAACCTGTAGAATGTACTATAATCTATTATTCTCCTATCCAATTGTGATACAGACCTGATAGCATTATAGGTTGGCATGCTAACTTTGTAACTTTTGTTTATATATTTTACTCCAGGCCTGATTATTGGGGTGATAACCTTCACTCTGTGCCAACTTTATAGGCATAATGCAAAATAAATGTGTCAATCTATCTTAAGCTAGACATTTCTGCACTTCAGAAATTTACCCATATTTTGGCACGAATTAACAATGTGCTTCGGAAAGGTCATAAAAACTGCTTGGGGCAAATAATTCAAAAATTCCCAGTACTATTTTATGAGGCTGAGAACTATTGATGGGGCGCAGTAGAGGGAGCTTTCTTTTGCATCTAACTTCTGCTGCACCTGGCTTCAGGGCACTAGTTGCTAAGAACGAGTGGAAGTGGAAAGATAGACAAATGGTCCATGACAGTACCTTGGTACACAAAGGTAAAAGAAATTACACTAACTTCCACTCCACACGGATTTCACTGCAATCAAAGATGAAACAATCAGCAACTGGACAAGTTTTCCATCCACATTCCTGATTACAGTTTAGCCATTTCATGGGAAGCCAGACGGTATGTTCATGCGTTTGAGATGAGGCACAATATAGTTTAAGAATTTGGCAGGTATTTCAGGGCTGTCATGCTTGGAGCCTGTAACTCAATCATTGAGTTTGCATGCACAGAAATTTCCAGCAGAGTACAAAAGTTACTGAGGTAAAGCTCAAGAACGTAAGAATAGATTCTTCAGCGCCATATTTTTTCCACATTCCAAAATGCACATCCCATAACTTCTGAAGTAAATACCTACCTTTATTATTGTAGTTTTAAGAAAGTAAATTCACAAAGATTTTACATATATAATACATTTTATATACTTAAAAAACTGAGAGAGAATTGGTCAGGGAGGAAGGCAAATGGAAATATAGCAATCTGGTGGAGAGGAAATAGGAAGAAATCAGAATGGTTGGGGGTGGGTGTGGGCTAGCACTATTCCCTAATTTTGGTAGTGAGATTGTTGATGAATGTGTCTGTGCCATCTTCCTCCAAGCAGGGCGAGTGCGATTTCTGTGTGGCTTGATAGCTCTCACACCGAGAAGTCTGTGCCTGCTGCCTTCTATTTCCTTTCGGAGGACTTGGTGGGATTCGAACTGGGGCCCCACAGCATTACCCTGGGTCTCTGGATTACTAGTCCAGTGACAATACCACTAGACCACCACCTCCCCTATGGCATCATGGAACAGGAATGTAGGCCAAAGTGGGGAAAAAATAGAATTGAAAGGTTGTAGACAAAGGAGGTCTCTTAGGACACATGGGAGCAGCAACACTGACGGGCTCCACTTAAAGTAGATCAAGACCAGTGCCCTGGCAGAAATATTCATTTTGTAGTACAAAACTTAAATATTGCTGACAAAGAGACATGTTGTCAAAGCTTTTCATCTTGCATTCTTCAGGGCAGTTGTAGAATGCTAAATTTCAAAAGGAACAACAATTTACACTCCATGACAGAAGGGTGTTGATTGGCTGACAAGGTGACTCTCATTTGTTGAGGCATTGCCACGGAGAATGCACCAGGGGGCAATTGTCCCACATGCTTCTGTTTAATTCAAAAAGACAGGATGCCTGGACATGTTCTTTTTGCCTGCAGAGGATTAATCCCTCTGTATAAACATATGTAGCTTCTAGCAAGTGTAAGTGAGCCACATTGCAAATCAAACTGATAATCTTAAATTGGCTGTGAGTGTATTCTTAGGACATTTAGGATTATTCAGCTAGTGCTGTCCAATTGCAGAATCACATCTAACATTGACATTATGGGCAAGATTTTCCAGCCGCGCTCGCCCCAATGCTGGAAAATCCCACCCGAGGTCAACAGACCTGTGTATGGTCCACCCTCCGGCTGCTACGATTCCCATGGCGGGTGGGACAGAAAATTCCGCTCTATATTTTAAAGTTTTGCAAGCCAAGGGTTGATTGAGTATGGGCAGTACTCTACCCATTGCAAACACAAGGAATGTGTTGTTTGAAGCAATCTGCTAGTCTTTGGGATGTATGATGAACCTACCTGGCATCATATTGACACTGGATTGAAAACCACGTTACATATTTGTGTGGTAGGCAGAACATCTTTTTGACTTGACAGCAACATCCTGTAAGTGGAGAATATCACTCGTGTTGCCACTCTGTTAGCTTCAACTGTTACTCAACTTTTTGAGATACCTTCAATTTTCAGGATATTTTGAGGTTGGTTGGACACTTTTCACGTTTGGCAGCCTTAGACCCTTCCACAGGCATGCATGATACACCTTGAGCAATGATCTGATTTGAGCAACATGTACATAGACTGGAATTTTCCAGTAGGAAGGGACCAGGTTGACTGCAAACCATTTGGCGCCAGGCGCAAAACCTGTTTTTAGGTACACACACAGTTTTCCGGAATCGGCACAATCTGTGCCAAACGTGGTAAGGCCGGAAAGTCAGTTTTCTATCCATCTCAATACACTACCTCCAATCTCATGCCCTTTAATTTTACACACTGATCTCTTATGTGGGACCTTGTCAAAAGCCTCCTGAAAGTCCAAATAAATCACATCCACTGGCTCCCCTTCATCAACTGTACTAGTTAATTCCAGTAGATTTGTCAGGCACGATTTCCCTTCCATAAATCCATGCAAACTCTATCCAATTCTACCACTGTTTTCAAGTGCTCTGCTATTAAATCTTTATACAATGGACTCTAGCATTTTCCCCACTACTGACATCAGGCTGACTGGTCTATAATTCCCTGTTTTCTCTCTACTACCCTTTTTAAATAGTGGGGTCACATTAGCTACCCTCCAATCCATAGGAACTGTTTCAGAGTCGATAGAATCTTGGCAGATAATCACCAATGCATCCACTATTTCTGGTGCTACTCCCTTAAGTACCCTGGAATGTAAATTATCAGGCCCTGGTGATTTATTCAGTCTTCAATCCCGTTAGTTTCCCAACACCATTTCTCTACTAATACTGATTTCCTTCAGCTTCCCTTCTCACTAAACCCTGTGTTCCCCAACTTTTCTGATATGTTATTTGTGTCCTCCTTCATGAAGAGAGAACCAAAATATGACCTCGAATGCGTTCCCTGAGAAGGTGGTGGAAGCAGATTCATCAGCAATTTTCAGAAGGAAATTAGATAAATACTTAAAAAGGAAAATGTGCAGGGATATGGGGAACTAATTGGATAACTCTTCCAGAGAGCTAGCTAATGTACAATGGGATGAATGGCCTCCTTCTGTTCTGTTAGATTCCATGATATCTACCTCAGATCAATAAGGTATGAATGGGTATACAATTCCTCTCCCATTATGCATGGACCTGGCCTCACTGAGGATTGAGGAACTGGAAGGTTCACCATTGGGCACCAGTGGGATCATTCGGTTCCACCAAGTCAATGGCAATTTGCATGGCCCGCCCCTCCTGCCGCCGAGGAGCCTTAGACAGGGGTCGACTTTGGCAGGATTGGCAAGTCCACCAGTGGGAAGGAGCAGAAAATCCCACCCTAGGATTGGAACATCAGAGGGGTTTTATTCATTCAGTTGTCCATGATCTAACTTGCTGACCAGGCAGAAGCTCAACAACTGAATGATAGCATTGTCTCCATGATATAGTTGTAAACATTTTCCACAATGAAGAGGTTTATAAGATACTGTCTTGCCTGGCAGTAGGCCTGGGTGGTTTAATTATGAAAGATCAAATAAAGGCTTAGATAGTTTTACCAGGCAGCAGACAGATACTTTGGGCTGGAATTTACAGCCTTGCTCAGGCAAGACCAGAAATTCCCTTCTGAGGTCAACAGGGGTTTTTGTTGTCGGACTCTCACCCGCGCTAATTCCACGGTGGGCGAGTTGGTAGAGTTCCGGCCATCGTATTTAGATTTAGAGACAATGACAGCTGTCTCTGAGTTCACAATGGGTACAAATCTGAGTCTCCTAAAGTCCCATAAAGGTGTTGTTGGTATTAAGTTGCAAAGATTGTACTGTGAACTGTTCATTTACTTCGAAGATGAAAGGAAGTTGGGATCAGGGATGACTAATTAGCATCTCTGCTTGGATGCAAGGTTGATGTGTTTCACATTTCCATGGGAAAGAGGACAGAGTAAGCCATTTTTAGATAAGGTTCTTGCTACGCAACAAATCAATGAATATTATAGACAGACAACAGAGGTTCCCTCTCGTCAGCAAAGAGAAGAGGCAGTTTTGGTTTTCCGAAACACCACAATTGGATGCAGGAGGGAAGCAGTCTCTAATCAAAGAGACACATTCTGGATTCATCCTGACATGGCTGAGAGAAGGAGAATCACAGAATCAGACTTTAGTACAAGCGGTGAATTTAAGAAACTCTCTGAAAACTGATTAAATAATTTGGAGATGGTCACTCCAAGTTATTTCTCAGCAAAATGGGGATGCGGGAACTCATCAAAAGCTGGGAGCAACTGTGGACTATTTGCTAAAAAGACAAAATTTCATAGAGAGTGTAATTCCTGGTATGTATAAGACCAAAAGACCATAAGACATAGGAGCAGAATTAAGCCACTCGGCCCATCGAGTCTGCTCCACCATTCAATCATGGCAGATATTTTTCTCATCCTCATTCTCCTGCCTTTTCCCCATAACCCCTGACCCCCTTATTCATCAAGAACCTATCTATCTCTGTATTAAAGACACTCAATGACCTGGCCTCTACAGCCTTCTGCGGCAAAGAGTTCCACAGATTCACCACTCAATGGCTGAGGATATTCCTCCTCATCTCTGTTTTAAAGGATTGTCCCTTTAGCCCTCTGGTTCTAGACTTTCCTACCAGTGGAAACGTCCTCTCCACATCCACTCTATCCAGGCCTCGCAGTATCCTGTAAGTTTCAATAAAATCCCCCCTCATCCTTCTAAACTCCAACGAGTACAGACCCAGAGTCCTCAACCATTCCTCATACGACAAGCTCTTCATTCCAGGGATCATTCTTGTGAACCTCCTCTGGACCCTTTCCAAGGCCAGCACATCCTTCCTTAGATATGGGGCCCAAAACTGCTCACAATACTCCAAATTGAGTCTGACCAGAGCCTTGTGCAGCATCAGAAGTACATCCCTGCTCTTGTATTCTAGCCCTCTCGACATGAATGCTAACATTGCATTTGCCTTCCTAACTGCTGACTGAATCTGCACATTAACCTGAAGAGAATCTTGAACAATGACTCCCAAGTCCCTTTGTGTTTCTGACTTCCTAAGCATTTTCCCATTTAGAAAATAGTCTTTGCCTCCATTCCTCCTTCCAAAATGCATAACCTCACACTTTTCCACATTGTATTCTATCTGCCACATCTTTGCCCACTCTCCTAACCTGTCCAAGTCCTTCTGCGGCCCCCATGCTTCCTCAATACTACCTGTCCCTCTACATATCTTTGTATCATCGGCAAACTTAGCAACAGTGCCTTCAGTTCCTTCCTCCAAATCGTTAATGTATGTTGTGAAAAGTTGTGGCCCCAGCACTGACCCCTGAGGCACACCACTAGTCACCGGCTGCCATCCTGAAAAAGACCCCTTTATCCCCACTCTCTGCCTTCTGCCAGTCAACCAATCTTTTATTCATGCCAAGATCTTACCCTTAACACCATGGGCACTTAACTTATTTAACAGTCTCCTATGCGACACCTTGTCAAAGGCCTTCTGGAAATCTAAATAAATCACGCCCACTGGTTTTCCTTTATCTAACTTCCTTGTTACCTCCTCAAAGAACTCTAACAGATTTGTCAGACATGACCTTCCCTTGACAAAGCCATGCTGACTCAGTCCTACTTTATCATGCACTTCCAAGTACTCTGCGACCTCATCTTTAATAATGGACTCTAAGCTCTTGCCAATGACCAAAGTGGGGTTGTTCTTCTTCGTGGTTTGAAGTATAAGTTGCCTACTAAAAGAAAACAGTGTTTATTTCATGGTGTTTTTAGTCATTTGTTACAGTAAAAGTGAAATCTTAATATATTATTCTTTTAGCTATTAGCTGGAAGTTCAAATCTCTTTTTTAAAAGGTTATGGGTCTCTGTGGAGATTGTAATACATTACAGACCGGAAGGCTGAAAAAGGGAAGCATATGAATATAAGAATACATTTTGCGGAGTTACACTTCCCCGACAAGGATCTTTGCTCAACAGCAGAGTGGCCTTTTTAAAATGGTTCCCATGTCTGTGTCATTGCGATCGCAAATGAACACATGAGAATCCTAACTATGCAGTCCTGACCACACTATGATCACAAACATAGAACTAACCATGCACATTATTCCTGAACATTGTTCAACTTCTCCAGGATCGTGATATTACAAATCTCAAGAGGCTGCAATTTTACCAGCTCCTGCAGCTTTTACAGAAAAAACACAAAATCTTCTTTTCCAAGAGGGACAGTTGGACTTTAAAACTGAAAGCTCTCTTTAACTTGGTTTGGCCTTATCACTCACTCTTTGTTTTGTTTACAATTTCTGGTTAAGTTTGTTTTCATTGCCTGACTTACTTTATTAAAAAGAAACCATATACCAGAATGTGATGAAGGAACCTTGCGACCTAATAGCAGCAATAAACCCCTGGCCATACAAACAACGAGGTTTTATCAGATCAGCGCTTATTTTGGCAAGATGCAACGCCAAAGGGTTACCGCTATTTTTGATGAAATAAATAAACTCATGAACAGCTGATTCTATTCAATCCAACATTACCTCCATCCTTGAGGTTGGTCTCTCTGTTTTCTCGCAGTTAAATAATCTGTGAAAGTCCTCAGGCCTTTTGACATACTCATACCATCAGTTTCTGGGACATTGCTCAGGATGCAAATGTCATCTCATATACCAGAGGCAGTGTGCAGACCTGAGGAAGCATCCTGGACAAGAGTTTCTTTGACACAGTCTTGGGATCGAGCATGTATTTGGCAAACCAGGTTTGACGGCAGGCCTGTCAGCTGATGGAAATGGGGCTAACCTGGGTTTCCAGGCCGAAACCTTGGCCGGGACGAAGACAAAATAATGAAGCAGCATCAGCCAAAAAGCCTCAATTTTAATGGCCCATGCGTAGCTGCAGACCAACAGTGGTACTCCTACTTCCATATGAGTGTGCCAGGAATTCCCCAATATGCGAAGCGCTCTATAAGGTAAAAGAATGGGTAATGACAGTGTGTCTGTCATTAATGAGGACAGGATCAACCCCAACTGTGATGCTACCGATATCAAAATAGTTGTCTGATCCTCACAGTCTAAGTGGACACAAGTAAAGTAGCCTTTCAGCTAGTGTAGCGGAGAGCTGCAGAAGAAGGCAGTGAAAATATATCAAGGCAACCTGCCTGAACTCCTTTACACTCTGCAGGAGTCCAAAAGAATGGCTGCAATCTCTGCCAGGAATATGAGACAGCAGGTCCCGAATGAGTATCAAAGTTTTCTTGTTTGAAGGTGAAGCCACCAGCTTCAGAACCCAAGCCCCTGACAAAGAAGGGGATGAGACTGGGCCAGGGGACACACTGCACTGGGGACCTCTGCTTCCTCATCGCTTCAAAGAGAACAAGCTTTTCACTTGGAAATGTGTGAATGCTCATCCATTAGGCATGTCCAATAGAATTTATGAATACTAAGGTGATAAAGTGACGTGGGCATAGTGTGGGAAGGCAGAGTCGAGTTGAACATCAGCTATGATCAAATTGAATGGCAGGGCAGGCTTAAAAAATACAAATGGTCTACTCCTGCTCCTGTTCCATATGTTTTTATTAAGATGAAACAGTCCAGTTTCCAGAAAGTGGGATTCACCAGAAGATCCAGACCAGGGAATCAACCTGAACCCTCTAACTTAAGAGATGTTTGTTTTTATTTGTGATTACTGACACAAAATCATCAAAATAATGAGGGGCATAGATCAGCTAGATAGTCAATATCTTTTCCCAAAGGTAGGGGAGTCTAAAACTTGGGTTTAAGGTGAGAGGGGAGAGATACAAAAGTGTCCAGAGGGACATTGTTTTTCACACAGAGGGTGGTGAGTGTCTGGAACAAGTTGCCAGAGGTAGTAGTGCAGGCGGGTACAGTTTTGTCTTTTAAAAAGCATTTAGACAGTTACATGGGTAAGGTGGGTAGAGAGGGATATGGGCCAAATGTGGGCAATTGGGACTAACTTAGAAGTTTAAAAAAAAGGGCGGCATGGACGAGTTGGGCCAAAGGGCCTGTTTCCATGCTGTAAACTTCTATGATTCTTGAGGGACTGGGCACCCTCCCCTCTAACCACTTCCCCACAACTCAGATACTAACAGTAGCCAGAACCTGGATCTGGGCTGTGTAGGTTTGAAAGCATTTGAGATGCACCCCTAGTGGCCAATTAAACACCTTCCTTTTGATCCTGCAAACCTTGGTAAGGTCAGCACTGGAGGGTGCTGGAAATCTTTATGTAATTGCTGAGATCCATTTCCAAGCAATTTCAGATGCAGTATTTTAGGGTCTTTTGCAGTTGCAAAATGCACATACATGACGATCACTACAAATATTATCTAATGCCCACGGACGGCTCTGCCTTATTGGTCTGCCACCATGTTTACAACATGCCCTGTTTTCTTTAGCACTTTGAAGGAAAAAAAGTCTATCCTTCTCCCAGCAAGTGGCGGCGGACCAAACCATTCATCAGAAACTTGTCATAGTAAGAAGGAACTGCTGCTCTGTACTCGATCAGCCATGGGAAATAACCATTTGCTCTTCCCTCAGAGACTGATAAAGTATTTGACCTCAGGCAATCTGATCCACCAGACATCAGCGTGCAGCACAAGGGCTGATTCGAATTTATATTAGTTTGGCAGTCTCAGTGAGAAGCTAAGCTGCTTGAGGACAGGACCCACATTTAAACACCCACAGACTGCAGTGAACCTTATCCCGTGAAGGAAGACTTTATATTGCTGCTCAGAAAATTATTGTATTCATCAACATTGTGAGATCATCTCTTATTTAAGCAAAGACGAAACAAGTTGCTTTGCACTATTTTTGAGCACAGATTTGGTCTTTGGTTGAGGTTAAGTTGCTGCAGATGGGTTGGATGGGATTGGTAGTTATGGCAATGACACCCATGCATATGAAGGTTTAAGGTCTATTTGAATTTTACAGTAACTTCAGTTGCTATATTAATCAGTAATTTCCCCATGATGTTTCGAACTGGCAGCTTTATGAAAACCACTGCCACTCGTAAGAATCTTCCAGCTGCATTAAGTTAAAGATTTTCCATTTGACTGCACTGAAAACTGAAGTAAATGGATATTTTCCACATTTGAGCTTGAGGACCCTGTATAAGCAGCTGTAATTTTAACTTGGTGCTTTCAAGTTCAGAAATATCTAAAATTTGATTAGTCTCAGAAATGCCCTTAGTTTGAGGTTTATCATGCATGTTGCTGTCAGTCTACAACACTGAAGTACTGATCCCAGCTTATTTCGCTAGATATTAGAGTAACCTATTACAATTTATCTTGCATCATCTATCATATTTCTGATTCTAGTCAATGATCTTCCTTTAATAATCAGAAAAATATGTAGCTTTGAAGTTACAACATGCAGCATTAGTGAATGGATTTTTAACATGCTTGTGCATTATTTTATATTGGCACAGTGAATAGCACCACTGCCTCACAGCTCCAGGGAGCCGGGTTCGATTCCCAGCTTGGGTCACTGTCTGCGTGGAGTTTGCAATTTCTCCCCATGTCTGCATGGGTTTCCTCCCACAGTCCGAAAGACGTGCTGGCTAGATGCATTGGCTATTCTAAATTCTCCCTCAGTGTACCCGAAAAGGCGCCGGAGTGTAGCGACGAGGGGATTTTCACAGTAACTTCATTGCAGTGTTAATGTGACATGAATAAATAAACTTTAAACTTTACTAAGAATGGTAGACAAAGTAATAGAACCATAGAAACCATAGAAAATTACAGCTCAGAAACAGGCCTTTTGGCCCTTCTTGTCTGTGCCGAACCATTTTTTGCCTAGTCCCACTGACCTGCACTTGGACCATATCCCTCCACACCCCTCTCATCCATGAACCCGTCCAAGTTTTTCTTAAATGCATTTACCACTTTATACGGCAGCTCATTCCACACTCCCACCACTCTCTGCGTGAAGAAGCCCCCCCTAATATTCCCTTTAAACTTTTCTCCTTTCACCCTTAACCCATGCCCTCTGGTTTTTTCTCCCCTAGCCTCAGCGGAAAAAGCCTGCTTGCATTCACTCTATCTATACCCATCAAAATCTTATACACCTCTATCAAATCTCCCCTCAATCTTCTACGCTCCAGGGAATAAAGTCCCAACCTATTCAATCTCTCTCTGTAACTCAGCTTCTCAAGTCCCGGCAACATGTTGGATGAATGTCTGAAGCACCCATATGCTAATATCACATACCAAAACTTCTAAAACATGTAAAGACTTTTATCTATTGCAGTGAATAAATTCTGTACAATAGTCTTTTTTAAACTATAGTAGGATTTACTTGTAGCTGTAATGATGAACGTTGTGCTACAATGAGCAAGGTACCTTGAAACCATTTGAAATAAATACTGGGGGCTGGGTTTTTAAGGATGTAGTGGTCCCTGCTCACCCTCACCCAATTAAAAAGGCAGTGTGAAGGGAACAACAATTTATATTGCATGAGATGAAGGTGCTGATTAGTTCGCAAGTGGATTCTGATTAGAAGAGTTGTTACAATGGGAAATGCATCAGGGAACAGTTAACTGCCAGGATTTAAAAACAATTTAAGCCAGGCAAGTCAAGGGATCTACTGAAGCCAACAGTGGCTGGAATGGCAAGTCTGGCAAATTGTCACTGTCTTCTGCGAAAGCTCGTACGGGGGGCTGGAAAACTCCGGCCCATGTCCCTTTTTCAGCAATACTAAAAAGTGGTTCGGGCATCCAACCACAAGAAAGCAAGCTGCCCCACAATCATTTTATGAGTGGTGGGCCATTAACTGACTCAGGGCAACATTTCAACACCCATCTGGGGAGGAAGTACTGCATTAAGAAGCTATTGGCCAATCTGATAATTTCCCAGGGTTATTCAGTGTAGTCAATTTAGAATGGAACTTGTAGCCAACATTAACTTGGAGAAAAATTATCGGGTCTTTTTACTCGAGGTTAAAGCACCTAGGAACATTTTTATTATGTTAAAGGCACTATACAAACAAAAGTAGTGTTGTTCTTGAAATTATGCTCCTCAGGTTGGTAATAGGAAGTGTTTTGACTTTAACATTAGTCTGAATGATGCAGAGTACTCTAGCTCTGAGCATTCTGAAGTATACAGTGAGTTCTCACTCTGGGGTTTGACCTGAAAGATATAGAGTGCTTCAGCTTTGAGTTTTCATTATCATGACAGCTGACAAATTCGATAGAATGAACTGCTGATTACAGGGTTATAACTCCTCGCAGAGATTTATTTCAATTAAAAAAATAAAATAAACTGTACTTTTATATACTTATGCAATTGTAGCCACAGTTGGCACAATGAAAGGAAAATATTCAATAGGATAATTACCTCCTCAGAGCAATAAAAAAATATTCACTTAAAGAAAGGGGTTCATGTGAAAAAATTTTAAAAACCCACATTGAAAAACAATTGATCCACATGTAACTACTTCCAAATTTTTCCAAATAGGGTCAATTTGACCGATTTCAATTTGGCAGTCATCCGGATGGATTCAGAAAGAATGTTCCCAATGGTGGGGGAGTCCAGAACGAGGGGTCATAGTTTGTGGGTAAGGGGTAAACCTTTCAGAACTGAGGTGAGGAGAAATTTCTTCACCCAGGCGGTGGTGAATGTGTGGAATTCATTACCACAGAATGTAGTTGAGGCCAAAATATTGCCTGATTTCAATAAGAAATTAGATATAGCTCTAGGGGCTAAAGGGAACAAGGGATGTGGGAGGAAAAGGGGATCAGGATATTGAATTCGATGATCAGCAATGGTCAAAATGAATGGCAGAGCAGGCTCGAAGGGCCAAATGGCCTACTCCTGCTTCTAGTTTCTCTGTTCTTTCATGAACCGTTGCAGTTTAAACCTTCAGTTATATTTAAACCTTCAGTTCATGAAGGTTTAAAGTAACTAGTTGAAAAAACAACAGAAGTAACATGAGGAAAAACATTTTCACACAATGAATAGATAGGGTCTGATAGGATAGTGGGAACAGATTTAATAGTAGCTTTCAAAAGGCAATTGGATAAATACTTGAATGAGAAAATTTATGAGGATATGGAACAAGAGTGAGGAGTAGAACTTTCTTCTTCAAAAGGACCAGCACAGGCCTGATGGGCCTAATGGGCTCCCTCTGTGTTGTAGTACACTATGGTTTTTATACGGCTCTGGAGAGTGAGATATCTGTGTTTATCATTGCCTTAAATTGCCTGTTCAGAAGACAGTAAATTAACAAAGGGGAAAGAGAGACTGCTCTTGTGCCAGGAAATTTCCTAAAACTTACTCTTACAATCAAACATAGGTTAATATGTTTTGTCTTCATGTGCCAGTGAGATGGAGCACCCAAAGCCTTGGCAGGAGTCTTCCTCTAGAAATCCAGCTGCTGCTCCAGGCCTGAGAAGCCTACAGTGACAGCAATGGCTGCTGGCGATGGAGCAGGAAGTGATGTCCAAAAGCAGACCCGATTGCAACTGCTGTGAAATGAAAAAGAGTAGTTATCCCCATAGGCACTTAATTCCTTTGCTGCCCAATATCCTTCAATCTGAGCTGGGTTAGGAGTTAGGACGAGAGCCAATTTCTTCTGGGTGCCTTTCAAACGGGCATCACTCCACAGAAACAAGGGAAAATTAAATGAGAAGTAATGATGCGTCACTGCCATCTTATTTTCATCTGATTTTAACACTTACATCCACACCTCTGGCCTCTATCCCTTTTTCCTTTGCTTTATACATGGGAATAAGTGAACCAGCCTCAAAGCAATGCAAATCTGGTCCTGCACTATATTATTTCATCCCTGTTAAGACCAAATCTCTTTCTAAGAGAAGTCTTCGTCTTCAAGTACAAAGGACTATGTAGCTTAAATTTGGAAAATTACCCTTTTAATTACTTTAGGATTATAATAAATTATAAGATTACTTGAGCCGATTTTAGATCTGAAAACAGTTGCCGTCTGACTGGCTATACATAGCTAACCTATTAATACAACATCCTTTTAACATTAAACACAGACATAGGGGGTGAGCATTGAATTATATTTGGCTTTGAAGTTCCAAACCTTAAAAAGAAAGAACAGATTAAGAAGACAGCATCTAACTTCAAAATGTCAGCCTTGTCCTTTCACTCTACAACAGATTCTGATTTATGATGTTAATCAACCTCCAAGGTTACAGACTCCTGTACTGTCATTGTATCTTTAGGGTCTAACCTACCACAAGTCTGTGCAGAATCAGAAGTATATTGTTAAACTATTGTCAGATCCAGGATTGGTTGCTGTGTGCTGGTGATTGATTTAGTTGTCATGTATCTGTGTATACGACACAATCATCTTTAGTAACTCCAAGCAAAAGTATTATCTCTCAGTAGAGGACCACAGGGACTTTGTTTCACATTTAGAAATGTTTCATGTGCAAGGTCATTGCAAAGGAATACAGTAGTACTAAAGCAAAGATAGAACTTGTTGTATATAATGCAAACAAAGATAATCAGCCATTTTCCAACTATTATTGTAGGTTGAGGTGTAATGAACAGAATTACAGAGAAGAAAGGAAACATGCCAGATTCCAGGTGGAGAACACCATTCCAGTCTTGGCTATTCATTCCCACAATTCCCAACACAGACTGGGATTCCTTTAGTGCCAGGGGCTTGGATGGAGCAGAGTTTGTTTAGTGTGTCCAAGAGTGTTTCTTGAGATAATATGTAGATAGTCCAACTCGGGATGAGGCTATCTTAGACTTGGTTCTGGGAAATAAGCCCAGACAGGTGATTAATGTCTCAGTGGGGCACAATTTTGGGAACAGTGATCACAATTCTACAAGTTTGACGATAGTTGTATAAAAGGATAGAAACAGTCCCAGAGTGAAAGTACTAAACTAGGGGGGGAAGGCTAACTATGACAGTATTAAGCAGGAGCTAGGGAATGTAGACTAGGGGCAGCTGTTTGAGGGAAAATCCACCAAGCCTGTGCCGATCACATTGTCCTATCTAGACCTGTATCCCTTTATTCCCTGCCTGTTTATGTGTCTATCCAGATAAGAACATAGAACATTACAGCGCAGTACAGGCCCTTCGGCCCTCGATGTTGCGCCGACCAGTGGAACCAATCTAAAGCCCCTCTAATCTACACCATTCCAATATCATCCATATGTTTATCCAATAACCATTTGAATGCTCTTAATGTTGACGAATCCACCACTGCTGCAGGCAGGGCATTCCACGCCCATACTACTCTGAGTAAAGAACCTACCTCTGCATTAGTAGTCCCAGATCTTTCTGTATGTCTACACTCCTGATGGTTCTGTCATTTATTTTATAGCTCCCACCTGAATTGGATCTACCAAAATGCACCACCTTGCATTTGTCCAGATTAAACTCCATCTGCCATTTCTCCATCCAATTTTCCAGCCTATCTATTTCCTGCTGTATTCTCTGACAATCTTCATCACTATCCACAACTCCAGCAATCTTAGTATCATCCACAAACTTGCTAATCAGACCAGCTAAGTTTTTTTCCAAGTCATTTATATATATTACAAACAACAGAGGTCCAAACACTGACCCCTGTGGAACATCACTAGTTACAGACCTCCATTCAGAAAAACACCTTTCCACCACTACCCTCTGTTTTTTACGGTCAAGCCAGTTCTGAGTCCATAGCTAGTCCACCCTTGATCCTGTGTGATTTAACCTTTTGCACCAGCTGCCAAAATGGACCTTGTCAAATGCTTCACTAAAGTCCGTAGTCTGTAGAAAGGCAAACTACATCCACTGCCTTACCCTCGTCAATCATTTTTGTCATTTCCTCAAAAAACTCAATCAAATTAGTGAGACATGACTTCCCTCATACAAAATCATGCTGTCTGTCACTAATAAGACCATCCAGTTCCAAATATGTATAGATCCTATTGTTAAGAATCTTCTCCAACAATTTCACTGTCACTGATGTCAAGCTTACTGGTCTATAATTATCCAGGTTATCCTTGCTACCCTTCTTAAATAACAGGTCAACATTGGCTATCCTCCAATCCTCTGGGACCTCACCTATGGCCAACGAGGAAACAAAGATTTCTGCTGGAGGCTCAGCAATTTCATCTGTTGTCTTCCTCAGTAATCTGGGATAGATGCCATCTGGCCCTGGGGATTTGTCTACCTTAATGCTTTTTAATTCACCTAACACTTCCTCCCCCGTAATGACTTGCTCTGGAGGTTTTACATACCCCTCCGAGTCACCATCAATCAGCGTGTCCCTCTCCTTTGTGAATACCGATACAAAATACTCATTAAAGATCTCACCCACTTCCTTTGGTTGTACGCATAATTTCCCTCCTTTGTCATTGAGTGGAACAACTCTTTCCCTAGCTACCCTCTTGTTCCTAATATATGTATAAAATGCCTTGGGATTCTCCTTAATCCTGCCTGCCAAGGACATTTCGTGACCCCTTTTTGCCCTCCTAACTCCCTGTTTGAGTTATTTTCTACTTTCCCTGTATTCTTCAAGTGCTTCATCTGTTTTTCATTGCCTCGACCTTATGTATGAATCCTTTTTCTTTTTGACGAGACTCGCAATTTCCCTGGTCATCCACAGTTCCTGAATGCTGCCTTTCCTGTCCTTCCTTTTCACAGGCACATGCCTCATTAAAAGACTCCCAAATGCCAGATGTGGATTTACCCTCAAACAACCTCTCCCAAGCAACAAACTCCAAGTCCTGCCTAATCTGGTTGTAGTTAGCCTTTCCCCAGTTTAGCACCTTAACCCTAGGACAACACTTGTCCTTTTCCATGAGTATCCAAAAGCTTACAGAATTGTGGTCACTCTTCACCACATGTTCCCCTACTGCAAGTTTGATGACCTGACCGAGCTCATTCCCTAGTATCAGGTCCAGTATAGCCCCCCCTCTCCAGTTGGTAGTGGACGTTGAATACATGGATTTTAGAAAAGCCTTTGATAAGGTTCCTCATGTCAGGTTGATACAGAAGGTAAAGTCATATGGGATCCAAGGTGAGCTGGTAAAATGGATACAAAGCTGGCTTGGGCATAGAAAGCAGAGAATGGCAGTGGAAGGGTACTTTTCTAACTGGAGGTTAGGTGCATTGGCCATACTAAATTCGCCCTCAGTGTACTCGAACAGGCGCCGGAGTGTGGCAACTAGGAGATTTTAGAACATAGAACATAGAACATAGAACATTACAGCGCAGAACAGGCCCTTCGGCCCACGATGTTGCACCGACCAGTTAAAAAAAAAAAAAAAATTTTCACAGTAACTTCATTGTGGTGTTAGTGTAAGCCTACTTGTGACACTAATAAATGAACTTTAAACTTTTAAACTTAAAACTTTAAAACTTTAAAGGTCTGTTCCACAAGAATGAGTGCTGAGGCCTCTTGTTTGTAATATATATGAACGATTTGAAGGAAAATGTAGGTGATCTAATTAGTAAATTTGCAGATGATACAGAAATTGGGGGAGTAGCGGATAGTGAGGAGGATTGTCAGAGGATACAGCAGGATATAAATCAGCTGGAGACCTGGGCCAAAAGATGGCGGATGGAATTTAACCCAGATAAATGTGAGGTGGTGCGATTTGTAAGGTCGACTGCAGAAGGAAAGTATACAGTAAATGGTAGAGCCCTTAGAAATATTAGCATGCAGAGGGATCTAGGCTTGCAGATCCACAATTCCCTGAAGGTGGCAACTCAGTTGGACAAGGTGATCAAGAAGGTGTATGACATACTGGTCTTCATCGGTCGGGGCGTTGAGTATAGGAATTGGAAAATCATGTTGTAACTGTATAAGACTTTGGTTAGGCTGCATTTGGAGTATTGTGTGCAATTCTGGTCGCCACACTACAGGAAGGATGTTGATGCATTGGAAAGGGTACAGAAGAGATTTACCAGGATGTTGCCTGGTTTGGAGGATATGGACTATGAAGAAAAGTTGAACAAACTTGGATTGTTTTCATTGGAGCATCAGAGGATGATGGGGGACATGATAGAGGTTTACAAGATAATGACAGGCTTGAATAGAGTGGATAGTCAGAGTCTTTTTCCCAGGATCGAAGGGTCAATTACTCGGGGGCATAGGTTGAAAGTGAGAGGGGACAAGTTTAAAAGAGATGTAAGGGGCAAGTTTTTTACACAGAAGATGGTGAAGACGGGCTGGCGGAGGAGGTGGTGGAAGCAGATTCTATAACAATGTTCAAGAGGCATCTGGATAGATTCATGAATAGGCAGGGAATAGAGGGATATGGACTACGTAGAGACAAGAAAATATTAGATTAGAGAGGCATCTGTGTCGGCATAAACTTAGTGGGATGAAGGGCCTGTTCCTGTGCTGTACTGTTCTATGTTCTTTGTAATTCTTCTGTTTGTTTTTGTTTCTGCTTTTGATTGCGGTGGGTCTTCCTTGGTGATACTGATGGCCTGGGAGTTGAAAGCAACATTATGTTCTTATTATTTACACTGCTAAACATTTCCTCAACGTTCTTACATAGTTATTCAATTAATGGAGACAGTACTTGAGTGCCTTGTTCTTTCTCGGAAGCCGGCCTCTGCTTCCTTGCCAAAGATTGCCACCCTCCTCGATTGTACCTCCTTCACGATGAGAGCCATTCCCTTTTCTGTTTATATCTCGTATAATGTTATGTAGCGTTGGGGATATCTGATAAAGGACATCTGGTTTGCTGCATTATTACAGGGGTCAAGAGGCTTATTTCCTGCTTGTTAAGTTGATGAACTATGGGTTACTGGGGCTAAGCTCTGACTGGATGGTTGAGGTTCCCCAACCCCACCCCCACCTTACTTCTCTTGACCAGAAAATGCTGTGTTGCTGTTTGAGAGGCTGCAGTCTTGAAGCTGATGCAGACTATAACTTCACAAAGGACTTCAATGTCTGAAGCCTGGAAATTCTCCCCACAATGATATATGGACAGGAATAATAAGTATTTTAAAGTAATTGCAAAATCATAGAACAGTATTCTAGAAAATCTTAATTATACAAATAACTTAAATTAGGAGCTTTAAGTTAATTACTTCCTTGCCTGTCAATACTGCTTTGTTTCAACTTTATCTTATTTTTAAACAGGCCTGTTATTCAGTAAATAGGATTTCAGCCCAGTTTCCAATTTTCTTTCAAATAAACGCAGGATTCACATTCTAATTCTGCCAAATCCATTGGCTGTTTGGAACAGATGCAAACTCCCGAACATAGACAAGGAAATAAAATGCTGCAGCTGCCGGAAATCTGAAAGGAACACTCAAAATGCTGCAAATACTGAGCGGGTACAGCTGTGGAGAGGAAAGCAGAGTTCACCGCTTGGGATTCTCTGGCTTCCCTGCGGTATTTTTCTCGGTGGCAGGAGGCAGCGCGCCGTTGGCCGGCAGCAGAATCTTCAGGTCCTGCCACTGTTTTACATTGATTCTACCCCGGGAATGGCATGGCAGGGGTGTGTCATCGACAGGATCGGAAGATCCTGCCGCCGTGAAGAGCTGGAAATTCGCGAGCAACATTTCATATCAATGACCATTCATCAGAACCATTGACCTGAAGTGTTAACTTGGTTTTTTCTCCACAGATGCGGTCGTATTTCCAGCATATTTAGTTTTTATCCCAAAAATGGACTTTCATTTTGAGTCATGGGCTAAATTGCAATGATAAACAAATTTGACATGCCTAAAGGGAAAAGTTGTCGCATTGCCTGAAGGGGAAGACAAATTGTGATATTTCATATCTATATATCCTTTCTGAAGGTATGAAACGTCAGGTGGAATTTTCTCTTTGACAATTTGTCAAGTCAGGCAGGAGAAGCGGTGTGTAGCACATTGACACATTGTCAAAAGAAATGCTGGAGGTGGGTCCCACAACAACATGTTAGCGGGGTGGATAGGGTGCCTGGAATTAAAACAATATAAATTTAAAAAGCAACACAAAACACCCCTCCCTGACTGTGCCCCCGGCAGTGCCCAGGCACTTCCTCAGTCTGCCTTGTCATTCAATGAGATTATGACTGATCTGATATGATAATCCTCAACTCCACTTTCCCGCCTTATCTCCATAACCCTTGATTCCTTTACTGATTAAAAATCTGTCTATCTAAGCCTTGAACTTACTTAATGACCCAGCCTCTACAGTCTTCTGAGGTAAATAATTCCACCGATTCACTAACCTCAGGAGAGAAGAAATTCCTCCTCATCTCTGTTTTCAATGAGTGAACACAGTAAGAAGTCTCACAACACCAGGTTAAAGTCCAACAGGTTTATTTGGTAGCAAATACCATAAGTTTTCGGAGCGCTGCTCCTTCGTCAGATGGAGTGGAAATGTGCTCTCAAACAGTGCACAGCGACACAAAATCAAGTTACAGAATACTGACATTAAGGTACCCTGCGTATTGTGTTTGACAACATTTGCAACATTTCCAAAATATCTGCTACATTGCTGGGTGTATTGCGTGAACCAAGGCGGCCTTCACGACACACGACAGGGCAGAGTCGCTGAGCAGAAACTGATAGCCAAGTTCCGCACACATGAGGACGGCCTAAACCAGGATGTTGGATTTATGTCACATTATCAGGAACCCCCACAGCTTGCCCCCTGGACTTGAAGAATCTCACTAGCTGTTCTGTCTGGAGACAATACACATCTCTTTAACCTGTGTTTAATGCTCCCTCCACCCACATTGTCTGTACCTTTAAAACCTGGCTGGTTGTAGGGATTCGCATTCTAATCAGTATTCTGTAACTTGATTTTGTGTTGCTGTGTACTGTTTGAGAGCACATTTCCACTCCATCTGACGAAGGAGCAGCGCTCCGAAAGCTTATGGTATTTGCTACCAAATAAACCTGTTGGACTTTAACCTGGTGTTGTGAGACTTCTTACTGTGTTCACCCCAGTCCAACACCGGCATCTCCACATTCAATGGGTGAGCCCTGACTCTGAGATGATGCCCTCTGGTCCGAGACTCTCCTATAAGGGGAAACAATCTCTCAGCACCTACCCTGTCAAACCCCCTGAGAATCGTATATATTTCAGTAAGGTCAATATATTCAATGATCACTCAAATACCCTAACTCTCCTGTTGTACGCTACAGAGCTTCTTTGTAATTTCACACTATCTAATGCCAAGACTTCAGCAATATATCTGCAGAAAAAACCCTCTTTGCGCATCTATCCAAGGAAATACATGGTGGTAGTGGTTTATTGTGGAACGTGGATTAGGTAATTTCAGACAACATGTTAACCCTTTGCACACTGTTATCCCAAACTATATATATATATGGATATCCCAATATAGAAAAAACATTAAAACTATAGATTACTAGATAATCTATAGTTATATAGATTTATAGTTATATAGTTTTATAGATAAAACTATAGAGTGCAAGGTCACATGAGTGGGAAACTCTAGCAGTCTTAATCTATTTGGACTCAAGCAGGGAAGGCAAAAAGGAGATTTTTTCAGAATTATTGGGAGATTTTAATAATGTAATTAGAGGACAAATATTTCTTATGATTAGGAAGTCAATTAGAAAGGATTGTCAATTTAAACCTATAAGAGAAAGTTTCCTTCCGAATCTCGCCTGTCCCAACCTGGTAATGATTTTATGCAGGGGCGGGCAGGCCCTTGGAGGGGAAGCCTGCCCTTGCACCAATTAAGCCCTATCGTGGCTACTTAAAGGCCTTTTCCTCCCAACCTCAACTTTTAGGCTCGTGGTGGATGTTAGATTGTGGAATGGGGGAGCCTAAATTGAACTAATTTTGATCTTGGGGATAAGAGGGATGAATGTCTCCCGACAATGCAAAAGGAGGCCATTCGGTCCATTTTGTCTGCACCGACCCTCCAACAGAGCATCTTACGCAGGCCTTATCCCAGTAATTCCACTTATTTAACCTGCTAATCCCCCAATCTACACATACTGGGACACTAAGGGGCAGTTTTGCATTGCCAATCCACCTAACGTGCACAACTTTGGACTGTGGAGGAAACTAGAGCACCCGAAGGAAACCCACGTAGACACGGAGAACGTACAAACTCCACACAGACTGAAGCCTCCTTCTGAGTGGGGGTGCCTGCCCCTTGGGGCCAAGTGACTTCCAGACCTCCCCCCTCCATGACCTAGCTCCCGAGTCCCCAATCGCCCCTTGCAACCCCCCCCCCCCCCAGGCTGTCCCTACATCACCGCCTCAACCCCTGCCACTTACCACTTAGGGCAGAATTCTCCCACAGCAAAGCCAATGGATTCAATGGATACGGGCAGGGCATGACAGAGGACAATTTGGCAGAAGTGCAAAACTTTGGTTTCAAACCAGCATGAATTTCCCACAGTATCTTCCACTAGTACCCTCCATGACAGATTGGAAATCCATTGGATGCTGATGTAAAACTGATTTGCATTCGCTATTGGAATGCAGATGAAGGCCTGAGTGGAAACTTCCACCACACCCAATCAGCCAAGTCTCCACGACGCTAGCAGGAACAACATGACGTGTAGATTTTGGGTTTCAGCTGAACAATGCCTGGTGCTGCCGCTGGAGGTCAAAATGGAGGCTCCCAGCAACCCTTGACCCTGATTCATTGTTATTGGTGATGGCCATCTTTCAGTATCAGAGTGTTCCCAGAGATCTACCTTCTTTTTCAGGAAGTCCCCTTTCTTTCTTCAATACTGAGTTAGCAATGTTGGATGCCTTTTCAATATGACACCAGATACGAAGGCAGACGAGGCACCCTCAGGCCTGCCCCGCCACAGAATGCAGCTCAAAACACACGGTTATATAATGAATGAGATTGGGGCCAGAAGATAAGGCCTGGGTTCCCATCGGCCTCCACAACAGGAAACACCCCATCTCCCTGCCACTGCCACAAGACTCACTTCATAGATGGGAAGTTCCAGGAAGCAAGTTGCAGTGCCTCTACTGGTCACTGCAGCGCTATTCCTGGAATGACTGGAAAGCTGTCAGCCAATCTGATCGGCAGTCCTGCCTTCTGCCAATCAGTGCCCAACAGAGGATGAAGTGGCATTGTGGTCTGAGTTGGCAGGGATGCGTTCCTGAAAGTTCTGGCATTCAGAAGGAATTTCTTCATACAGAGAGAGTTGTAACAGCATGGATGTTTTGCCACAGGAAAAGGCTGAGAGAGAAATCATTGCTTCTTTGAGTGGAAAATAAAATAAATATTCAAAGCACATGAAGGGCTAAAAGGAAAAGTAAAGCAGTGAGGCTAGTTTTAGATTGTTCCAACAAGGATCAGCAATAGTCTCCTCCTGTGCTATAAGGTTCTATGGTTTGTGATCATCCCTGAATCTCATCCACTTGTCTAAGTGTGTGAATTGATTGTTGGTAGATTGTTGCTTGATTATGATTTTTTATGAGTTGAGAATATGCATGTTATGCTACCGTCATCTGCGTATTAAATTATTAAATCTGTATCCAACATATCTGCAACATTCACCATTCACAAAGTTGAATGGTAGAATAAAACGTATTTCTATTCAATGAGTATTTCATAGATAAGGACTTCAAACTGATGTGACTGAAGCAAATGATAAATAAAATGTCTGCTTATAAGTATTGCTGGCTCATAAGGACTTCCTACTACAGAAAGGTTTGAAAAATGTATCATCCCTGACCTGTTAAAAGTGCACAATGCCTCATTGAAGTAAATTTAAATCTATTTATTAGTGTCACAAATAGGCTTACATTAACACTGCAATGAAGTTATTGTGAAAATCCCCTAGTCGCCACACTCCGGCACCTGTTCAGGTACACTGAGGCATGGCCAATGCACCTAACCAGCACATCTTTCGGACTGTGGGAGGAAGCCGGAGCGCCCAGAAGAAACCCACACAGACACGGGGAGAACGTGCAGACTTGCACAGACAGTGACTCAAGCCGGGAATCGAACCCGGGTCCCTGGCGCTGTTCCACCGTGCTGTCATCTTGTTTGAAGTTTTCCTGGCACTGAGAGCTCTCGACAAAGTAATATTCAGGATCTTGTGTTTGACCTCAATCTCCATATGTAAGTAATTAGCAATGAAGTATTTTATGTTCTCGCCTTATCAAGATCTCAAACAGCAATGCCTCCTGTACCCATATTCTCTGCAGTTCATGAGTCAATACTTACTTTGTAATAACATCCATGATAATTATTTTGCAATGCAATGTCTAATAATAATGTTGGTTTTGCAAAAAAAAAGCAAGATATTGCGCTTTGAACTGCAAAACCCTTCATCAAATGTTAGCAAATTTCCACTGATAAAATGAGTTGTTAAGAAATCCAGGCAGACATGGAGATATAGATCCTTTATTTTTTCGAGAAAAAAGCAGACTGTCTCTAATTAACTCTCCAAGGAGTCTGTTGTTAATTTTTCAAGCTGTGAAAAGTTGAACTGAGCTTATTTACTGAGCAGGCTATCAGAGGACAGGGATTCCCAAACTTTCTGAATAGACCACCTCTGACACTGGGAGGAATCCAGATGAGGTCACCATGGTACCCTCTATTTCCTGTCCCAGAGACATTCCTGATAAACACGAATGTTGGAAACTCTTTGAAAATCTCATGGGAATGCTTTCTGGTATTTATGCACCATTGACCCTTTTTAACCTAATTATGCACTCATGTTTTCATGCTTATTTGTGTAACACTAGTTACAAGGCATTTTAAATCTATTATATCAGAACTCTTCAAATTAATTAGAAAGAATTAAGGAGTAAAATGTTTTGACTGGTGTAGTGTTGAAATATCTTAACTGCTTCAGTTGTGGCATATTTATTTTGTGTCTATCACAATATATAACCTGATGTTTGTCAAGCCAATCATTTCTTTTATTTACCCATGTTTCAAATATTTTCACTTAAGCTGTTGTCTTATGCCAATCTTTTAGAAACAGAGAGAATTCCAGAGTCTTAGTCTGTTTATGATCATAAACCTCCTTTTTCAGATGTAGAGAAGTCGGTTTTTCTGCTGATACCTTTTGATGTAAAATATAAATCTAGATAGGAAGTTTGCAATATATGCACAAAAATATATACTTGGAAGATAATATAATAGATGCACTATAGTCAGAATTGATAGCGGGGAGGGAAGTTTCTCTTTGTATTTGCGATAACAAAATCAAACATTGAAAAAAGACAGTTTAAAAGCTTCACAATGCTTAAGTACACAAGAGGAGATGATTTGGAATATATTCACCGCCATTTAGTACGAGTGCGGATAGGTCTAAGATGATACCCATTTTAAAGTGGTTCCATGCAAAATGGTTCCAAAGATATGCAGGTTAGATTGATTGGCCATGCTGAATTAACCTTTAATCAGGAGGATACATGGGTTACAGGGATAAGGCCTGGGTGGGATTGTTGTCAGTGCAGGCTTGATGGGCCGAATGGCCTCTTTCTAGACTGTAGGGTTTCTATGATTTTATGAAAATAATTTTTGGAAGCTTTTCTTTTCTCTGCCCCTGAATAGCGCTATTCACAGAGGTACAAAGAGGAAATAAGGGCCACATGATTGCTTGGCATCCCCTAAACTGACAACACTGAATTGAGAGCATGTGTAAATTGTACAATGCTAATGTGACTGATAAATTGATATAAGAATTCCAAACTTTGGTGAGAGAGAAAGACTGTAAAGTTGTGCACTGCAATGAATGATGATGGAAGCTTGTTAAGTAAATATAGGGCCAATATAAATATATTCACCAATATTGTATGTGAGGTACTTTTGACTAAAATTGTGCATGTGGTTAGATAGTGTTTGCGTTAGACTGGTCTGTGGTTAGTTCGTGATTTCTATTGGATAACACTGTATTAGCAGTTCAATATCTTGTATTGTAGCATTGGGGCTTCACTACAGAGGGAACAAGTAACATCCTATAAAGAGTTGTAAATCAGAAAATGGAAGTGAGGGAGGAACTCAGGGAAACTATAATCACCAGAGAAATGGTACTGAGCATTTGTTTTGGACCTGGTAGCTGACAAGTTCCCGGGCCCTGATGGACTTCATCATTCGGTCTTGAAAGAAGTGGCAAATGAGATAGTTGATGCATTGGTTTTGATCTTCCAAATTCATAGAATCATAGAAATCATAGAAACCCTACAGTGCGGAAGGAGGCCATTCGGCCCATCGAGTCTGCACCGACCACAATCCCACCCAGGCCCTACCCCCACTTATTTACTTGCTAATCCCTCTAACCTACGCATCTCAGGACTCTAAGGGGCAATTTTTAACCTGGCCAATCAACCTAACCCGCACATCTTTGGACTGTGGGAGGAAACCGGAGCACCCGGAGGAAACCCACGCAGACACGAGGAGAATGTGCAAACTCCACACAGACAGTGACCCGAGCCGGGAATCGAACCCAGGACCCTGGAGCTGTGAAGCAGCAGTGCTAACCACTGTGCTACCGTGCCGCCCCCCACTGTGCTACCGTGCCGCCCCAATTCCATAGATTTGGGGAAGGTTCAATAGATTGGAAAATAGGGGATCTGGGTGTCTTAGTACATGAATTTCAGAAGGCTAGTATGCAGGTACAGCAAGTAATTTGGAAAGCAAATAGAAGATTATAATTTATTGTGAGAAGAATTGATTACAAAAGTATCAACATTATGCTTCAGTTGTTCATGGCATTGGTGAGACCACATCTGGAATACTGTATACAGTATTGGTCTCCTTATTTAAGGAAAGATGTAAATGTGTTAGAAGCAGTTCAGAGATTTACTAGTGTTAAGAAGCCCATTGATGTTAGATGTGAGGGTATCCCAAAATGCAGAAGGGTAACTTGGAATGCTGGTTCTTAGTGGTGTATATTTTCAATTTGGTATACTGTGAGAAATGATGTACAAACCAAGAAGGAACAGTCCAGTCATTTTGTGCTCAATTAATAAAGAATATTTATTAAGTTAAAAGAAAACACATGGCAAGAAGGACTACAATACACTTATAATACACTTAACTATACTGATGGCTATACACACAAAATATCTCATGAAGTTACCCCATGTTCCCAACTACCTATGTTGCCTGAACTGTCAGAAACACCCCTTTTTTCCCAAACAATAACTCTATGAACTAATTCAAGCAGATAGTTACTACCCACAGGTTATTTGTCCATGTTTGGGAAAAGCATCTCAGTTTCAGCAAAGGAATAACTTTCTCCTTTTGAGTTTCGGATTTTAAACAGTAGACTTTTAGCAATAACTTGTTTCTGGGGGAGCATTCTTTCTACAGCGGGGTGTGACTATGATGGTAGCTGCTTTTACTGTGCCCCTTTCTCCAGTTATCATGCTATGGATATCTCATTCTTTCCATTTTATTGTTCCCCACCCTGTGGATCAGGCTTTTATCATTTAAGTGCCAATTCCCTTATCTTTCCACTTTGAAATCGCCTCTTCTATACCCCATTCCTTTCCCTAGTCACAGAGGTGAAAACTAGCTTTTCTCACTGGCATGATAATTCGCATATCAAAACACCCCTTCAGATAGCTGCCCTTTTATCCTGTTTATTTAATCCCAATTTAATTTATTAACTTTAACTTTCTTCAGTTCTTAACATTAGACTAATACCAGGAATGGGTGTGTTGTCTTACAAGGAAAGGTTGTACAGGTTAGGCTTATATCCACTAGAGTTTAGAAGAGTTTGATTGAAACCTTTAAGATTGCGAGGGGTCTTGACAGAATAGATGTGGAAAGGATGTTTCATCTTGTGGGAGAATCATTATGAAGTGCTTCAAAACGTAAGTCATGGCACAAATCAATCCCGGCCTCCCAGATTGACTGGATCTACTACAGTGATGCGCTATCAATTAGGCAAAAGACTACTTGTGTGCCAATACAACTGTAGGCTTTTATTCATAACAGAATCAGGAGCACACCCCAACAGGTACCGACCCGGCCTGAGCAAGGGGGAGGAGACAGCCACCTTTATACTAGGTGACGAGGGGAGGAGCCGAGCCGGCAGGGGATGTGTCCAGGCATAACAAACACACAACGGTGGTCCATGCAGGACAAAGGCACAACTGAAGTCCACCACATACAGTTTGCCTAACGCCACAGCAGGTCCATAGCGGACACCATCTCCGGCACTACACTCAACCTTGGAACACCTGGATAACAAAGACACCTATGTCAGACTCCTATTTATTGACTGCAGCTCAGCCTTCAACACCATTATTCCTCCAAGACTCATCTCCGTCTGAGTCCTGAATTTCCTAACACACAGACCACAATCAGTAAGGAACAATCAGATCAGTCATGATTTTATTGAATGGCGGAGCAGGCTTGAGAGGCCATGTGGCATTCTCCTGCTCCAAATAAATGTTTGTATATTCGTATTTCCGTGTGCTCTAGAACACGGAACAAGGGGTAAATTAGTTATGGGCCTCTAATTCACTTTCACCCCTACATTCTCTAGTATATGTAGAGAATGAACATATCTCTATGTTTCATCGCTCAGAGACAATTCTTCATCAGACTATCCAGTTCAAAGGCATATCGCTTTTGACTGATAAATACTACTGGAAAGAGGAAGGCATAGTGGATCGGGGAAATACCTTCACTTGCTCTCTGAGACTGGGCTCCTGTCTTCTTGCTCTGTTTAAATTTGTGTTTCTTTTTCTGTGATAAAGAAAATCAAATTAAGATTATTGCCTATAATCCCTTCACCTTTTATTTGGAAGATTTCATATCTGATAGAAAAATATACGATGCACATGAGGTTGCTTACATTAGAACTCATTATCTGCTCAGAACGGATGTATTATGGCTGCAATGATTCAAAATTCACTCCCATTCTTCTGTGATGAATTGGTATCTAAAGCTTTCATACCTTCCCTTTTATGGACTGTTAGCTGAACGATATATGCTGGTCCTCTGCCTTAATTTGCAGATATTATAGGCAATATTTCCTTTGCATGAAGAACACAGTGTTAGCTTTACATTATGCTACTCTTATTTTTTCATTTATGCAATGATTTGATTTGAATTATTATTGTCACATGTATTAGTAAACAATGAAAAGTATTGCTTCTTGCGTGCTATACAGGCAAAACATACCGTTCATAGAAAAGGAAATGAGAGAGTGCAGAATGTAGTGTTACAGCCATAGCTAGGGTGTAGAGAAAGATCAACTTAATGCGAGGTAGGTCCATTCAGAAGTCTGATGGCAGCAGGGAAGAAGCTGTTTTTGAGTCGGTTGGTACATGACCTCAGACTTTTGTATCTTTTTCCCGACAGAAGAAGGTGGAAGAGAGAATGTCTGGAATTATTCACCTATTGCAGTGGAAGAATGTTGAAATGGTAGGCAATTGCTGTATAAATGTGAGGAATGGTGATTTGAAGGGATTCTGATGATACAGAAATTGTTCCTTTCTCTCGGTCTCTTTCACCGCAGGTGGATCCACTATACAAATTAGCCAGAGCACCTTCTTTAGCTGTCATTGTCAGATCAATTATACTTTCTTTATTGCTATCTTCCAGATGAGCAGTGGTTTTACTCTTAAATTTGCATTCAGTTCTCATTTACATTTATCCCCTTTGTTTCAGCCACTTATCTAAACCATCATGAAATGTTGACGCAGACCAGGAATTTCCTCACCATTTTCCCCTCATCTTCAGGGTAACATTGCCAATGGGTACAGCAGAAACGCTAGGCATCTATGGGATTTTCACTAACATCCGGCAAAGTTACCACAGTGACTCTGAAGCAGTTGGAAGCAAATTTCTGGTCTCTGCTTAAATCGCAAACTCTTGCATGCACACTACAGCCTTACATCCCTGTGTGTAGAATATTTATTTTGTACCATGCTCTAAATCTCTTAACTTCAATCTTATATCTATGTGTCATTATTCTGCACCACTCAATCGCTGGGTAGAGTCTATTTTTATCCAAATCATCTTTATATTATTTGTTTATGGGATGTACGTGTCGCTGGCATGGCCAGCGTTTATTGCCCATCCCTAATTGCTCTTGAACTGAGTGACTTTCTAGACCATTTCAAAGGGCATGTTAAGAGTCATTGCTGAGGTTCTGGAGTCACATGTAGGCTAGACCGGATAAGGACAGCAGATTTCCCTCCTGAAGGACTGTAGTAAAGCAGGTGGATTTTTATGACAATCAATAATGGTTTCATGGTCAGCATTGGATTTTAAGTTCCAGATTTTAATTGAATTCAAATTTCACCATCTGCCATGGTGGGATTCGAACCTGAGTCCCCAAAGCATTGTCCTGGAATTATCCCATTACTAGTCCAGTTATCCCCTCATAATTTTGTACCCCTCTATAAAATCATCACATAGTTTCTTTTGTTTGAATGAAAACAGCTTTTAAATGTTGAAGCCTTTATTTGTATTGCCTCATACCAGCAGCAGTCCACTGAATCTTCAATGTAACAACTGTCCTTCAACATCCTTCCTATGGAGTGGAACCCAAAACTGCACAGTGTGAGTTCTTACTAAGGTGTGAAAAAACATTTACCACATTTCAACTTTTGTACTCTATCCAATATGGGGAGGCGATGGCCTTGTGGTATTATCGCTAGACTATTAATCCAGAAACTCAGCTAATGTTCTAGGGACCTGGGTTCGAATCCCGCCACAGCAGATGGTGGAATTTGAATTCAATAAAAAATATCTGGAATTAAGAATCTACTGATGACCATGAAACCATTGTCAATTGTCGGAAAAACCCATCTGGTTCACTAATGTCCTTTAAGGAAGGAAATCTGCCGTCCTTACCTGTCTGGCCTGCATGTGACTCCAGAACACCAGGTTAAAGTCCAACAGGTTTATTTGGTAGCAAAAGCCACACAAGCTTTCGGAGCTCTAAGCCCCTTCTTCAGGTGAGTGGGAATTCTGTTCACAAACAGAGCATATAAAGACACAAACTCAATTTACATGAATAATGGTTGGAATGCGAATACTTACAACTAATCAAGTCTTTAAGAAACAAAACAATGTGAGTGGAGAGAGCATCAAGACAGGCTAAAAAGATGTGTATTGTCTCCAGACAAGACAGCCAGTGAAACTCTGCAGGTCTAGGCAACTGTGGGGGTTACAAATAGTGTGACATGAACCCAATATCCCGGTTGAGGCCGTCCTCGTGTGTGCAGAACTTGGCTATCAGTTTCTGCTCAGCAACTCTGCGCTGTCGTGTGTCACGAAGGCCGCCTTGGAGAACGCTTACCCGAATATCAGAAGCCGAATGCCCGTGACCGCTGAAGTGCTCCCCAACAGGAAGAGAACAGTCTTGCCTGGTGATTGTCGAGCGGTGTTCATTCATCCGTTGTCGCAGCGTCTGCATAGTTTCCCCAATGTACCATGCCTCGGGACATCCTTTCTTGCAGCGTATCAGGTAGACAATGTTGGCCGAATTGCAAGAGTATGTACCGTGTACCTGGTGGATGGTGTTCTCACATGAGATGATGGCATCTGTGTCGATGATCCGGCATGTCTTGCAGACGTTGCTGTGGCAGGGTTGTGTGGTGTCATGGTCACTGTTCTCCTGAAGGCTGGGTAGTTTGCTGCGGACAATGGTCTGTTTGAGGTTGTGCGGTTGTTTGAAGGCAAGAAGTGGGGGTGTGGGGATGGCCTTGACGCTGCAACAATGGATGAATGAACACCGCTCGACAATCACCAGGCAAGACTGTTCTCTTCCTGTTGGGGAGCACTTCAGCGGTCACGGGCATTTGGCCTCTGATATTCGGGTAAGCGTTCTCCAAGGCGGCCTTCGCGACACACGACAGCGCAGAGTCGCTGAGCAGAAACTGATAGCCAAGTTCCGCACACACGAGGACGGCCTCAACCGGGATATTGGGTTCATGTCACACTATTTGTAACTCCCACAGTTGCCTAGACCTGCAGAGTTTCACTGGCTGTCTTGTCTGGAGACAATACACATCTTTTTAGCCTGTCTTGATGCTCTCTCCACTCACATTGTTTTGTTTCTTAAAGACTTGATTAGTTGTAAGTATTCGCATTCCAACCATTATTCATGTAAATTGAGTTTGTGTCTTTATATGCTCTGAACAGAATTCCCACTCACCTGAAGAAGGGGCTTAAAGCTCCGAAAGCTTGTGTGGCTTTTGCTACCAAATAAACCTGTTGGACTTTAACCTGGTGTTGTTAAACTTCTTACTGTGTTTACCCCAGTCCAACGCCGGCATCTCCACATTGTGACTCCAGAGCCACAGCAATGTGGTTGACTCTCAACTGCCCTCCAAGGGCAACTAGGGATGGGCAATAAATGCTGGCCAGCCAGCGACATCTATGTCCCATGAATGAATTTTTCAAAACTTCCAACTTTCTTTGGTCCTGGGTGTTTTTTAATATAATGTGGAAATCAATGTAAGAATAAACATTGTGAACCCAGCATTCTGATGAGCTCCACTATTTCAGCAAATATATGTCTCACGTTTCATTCCCTGGTTTAGAGAAATATTTCAACTTTTGTTCCACTGATACTGAAGATGGTATGAAACAAAGCTCTATTGAAATAGCACTGTTGCTAATCAAGATTCTGTTTCTAAAACCAAAAAATATTTTTTTATTTTAAATTTTACAATCATCGGTGAGACAATAGTTAGCACTGCTGTCTCACAGCGCCAGGACCCGGGTTCAATTCCAGCCTTGGGTGACTGTGTTTGCACATTCTCCCCGTGTCTGCGTGAGTTTCTTCTGTGTGCTCTGGTTTTTCTTCTCAGTCCAAAGATGTGCAGGTTAGGTGGCCAGGCTAAATTGCCCTTTAGCATCCAATGGTGTGTAGGTTAAGGGTATTAGCAAGATAAATGTGTGGGGTTACAGGGATAGGGCAGAGGGTAGGCTTGGAGAGTTGGTACAGACTCGATGGACTGAATGGCCACTTTCTGCACTGCAGGGATTCTATGATCATTGGATACAGGAGTGGTGTCAGACAACTGGAGGGTTATAAATGTTATACCACTATTCAAGAAAAGGGAGAGTAATGAATTAAGAAGCTGCAGGCTTGTCAGTCAAACGTCGGCCGGGAAGCTATTATGAACCATTATCGGGGGCAAAAGTTTTGCTTGAGAAGCCACAGTCAAACAAGAAGATTTGTTAAAGGCAAGATATGTCCATCTAACTTCATTGAATTATTTGATCAGGCAACAGTGGAAGTTGTTAAAAGTTGTGTAGTAGATGTGGTACATATGGACTTTTGGAAGACATCCAACAGAGTGCCACATTGGAGGCTTATTAAGAGGGTGAAAGTCGATGAAGTTATGGGGAAAGTGGCAGAATGGATAAAAAATTGACTCAGTGGCAAGAAGCAAAGGGTTAAGTTGGATGTATGTTTTTCAGACTGGGAGGTAGTTTGCAGTATAGTTCCCCAAGTGTCAGTTTTGGGTGGATTATTCTTTTTAATTTTTATAACTAACCTACAGTAAAGTGTAGGACGCAGCATTATAAAGTTTACACATGATATAAAATTTAGTAAAGTTGTGGATACTGACGAGTCCAGTTCTCAGCCTCATGGTGACATAAACAGAATGGTGAAATGGGTACAAGCAGGGCTCAATGTGAAGAAGTGTGAAGTGATGCACTTTGGGGGGATTAATATGGAAAGACAACATACATAAATCCTTAAAGATGATAAGGTGGTTAAAGAAGCACATGGGCTGTTTGAGTTCATATGTAGAGGAATAGAACAAAAAAGCAGAGAGATCATGCTAGAACTTTGCAAATCACTGGTTAGGTCTCAGCTGGAGGATTGTGGACAATTCTGGGCATCATACACCTGGGAAGATGTAAGGCATTGGACAGGATACAGATGAAGTTGCCAGGAATGAAGAACTTCAGTTATGAGGAGAGGTTGAAAACATTAAAGATGTACCTGAGAAGGTTATGAGGTGACCTCTTAGAGCTTTTTGGAATGAGAAGTGATTATGATAGTGTAAAAAGAGAAAAGTTATTCCATCGGGAGAATGGATCAATAATGAGTGGCAACATTTTCAAAAGCATTGGCATAAAACCGAGAGGGGAGTGGAGGATAATTGTTTTCACTCAGAGAATTGTTAGGATCTGGAACAGGTTACTCTAAAATGTAGTAGAATCTGATTCAGTCAATAATTCTAAAGGAGGGGCTGAATTTTCCTGTGGGCATGGAGACATGCTTCAGTGCATGAATGGCCACACTTTGATTTTTATTTTGGAGGAAATCCAATTTTCCTCTGTATTCCTGACCTTATGCCATTTTCCGCTGGCCTTTTTCCATGTTCGGAATGTCTCGCAAGCAAAGCGTACACACCCTGCTGAGGTTTGGTTCCCCATTTTAAATGGAGGATAAAAATTCCACCCTTTGCCGTCTCACAAGGGGTGGAATTTGCCACCTCGTGTGCCCCATGTATCTTCCGTAGCCACTCACCCAGAAAACACAGTTCTCAGGAACAATGCAATACCAATTTGAATATTTTAGTATAATTGGAAAACTATGAAACTCTTAACAGTGTAAGAAAACCTTCAATTCAAACTCACAATCATTCATACTGAACCTTAAAAAAACAAGGGAAAAGTTATAATCCTTTAAGTGCCTGGTTAAATTTGTAAGGAAGAAGATGTTCTGCAGGCCATGGTGAAACAGGAGCTAAATCAGACAATTGAAAGATTTAAAATTGATAAGGACAAGGCATTGGAGAAGTTGTCTGTAGTTAACGTTGATAAGGCATCTGGACCAGAGGAGATTCCTCCAAGCCATACTGAGGGAAGTGAGAGAGGAAATTGCAAAGGCACTGGCTATAATTTTCCAGTCTTCCTTTGACACAGGGGTAGTACCAGAGGACTGGAGAATAGCACATGTTAGACACTAGTTTGAAAAGGCTTGTAAAGATAAACCCAGCAATTACAGGCAAGTCAGTTTATCCATGGGGGTTGGGAAGCTTCTAGAAAAGATAATTTGGGCAAAATGGATAGTCACTTCGGTCAATTAAGGAAAATAAAGGGCAAATTTGTTTAACTAACTGACTGGAATTTTTTACTGAGGTAACAGTGAGCGTAGTGCTGTTGATTTGGGATTTCCAAAAGGCATTTGAAAAAGTGCCACACAACAGGAAATGGCCACCTTCAATAACAAAGTGAAACTGATGAAGACAACAACAGCTGAAGCATTTTGTATATAGGCCAGTACTAAACGTGTACAGATTGCTCAGAACACAGAAAAGAAATCTTTCTTAAATTGTAAGCATAAAGGTCCTGAAATTCCATGCTGATTCTCCTGGTCCCCTGTTTTATCTCTGGTGGGAGACCTATGAATCTTCAGGAGAACAACATAGATAGCTAATCAATGACCATTTCTCTCATTTCCCTGAGCAGTCTGATGGTGTGCCGCAGGGTTGTGGCTGATGATCGGGGCGGAGCTCATGTGGAATTACAGGTCTAGGTCTTTTTCTAAAAGTGGTTGAGATATGCTGCAGCCAGAATGGAGCTTAAACCGTGCTTGTTTGTCAACATTTGGATTTTCCTCAGACAGGCTATTTCAATTCATTGTTCCGCCGCTTCTTTTAGATTTTCATGTACGCCCCATTGATCCTGACATTCAGGAGAATTCAGCCTGTTTTTGAGCTGCCCCATGAGATTAGTTGCTCTGCAAAACTATTACCTAAAATAGCAGCAGATTCTTTTTAAGCCTGTCTGCTTACCACGTCATGATTTAATTGAAAAAGCAAATCTTAAACAGTCGCGAGCTTTTTGATAAACAAAAGCTGTTTTTCTGGTGAACATTTGCATTCCCACGTACTTTAGTGTAGCTTTTCCAAATGAAAACCTTGTACTCTGGGCCTAGCCTCTGTTACAAGGAGCACATATTTGAAGGAGTGATCTTGGATACAGTAACTAAAATACAAAAACAGATCTTGGCAACCACTTTAGACATGATGTAGATCTACATTTTGTATCAAATAGTTTCTGAAATGTTAGTGGAAAATGTTTAAGCCAAGAGTGCTTGATGAAGAGCTACTGCTTTTGTTACAGTGCATGTTTAGCGATAATTCAAATATGTGATAAAGTTACATGATCTGTTTCATAGCACAAAAATGGAAAAAAAATAATAAATGTAAGCAGAACATCTAATATCCTTGTCCGTCATGCCAAATTTAATACTCTAACAATATACAATGAGTGCAAATATGGTTAAAGAAATGATGACATGGAGGCATTGAATCTGGCTGCCATTACTGAAACCCACCCCAAAGTGATGGTCTAGCTCTGAAATACCATTGCGTCTGCTTAAGTCGACCAACTGCAGCAATCACACAGCCCCTAAACTCTTTTTTAAAAATTCATTCATGGGATATCTGCATCGATGACGGGCCAGCATTTATTACCCATCCCAGGGCAGCATATCTCAACCACTTTTAGAAAAAGACCTAGACCTGTAATTCCACATGAGCTCCGCCCCGATCATCAGCCACAACCCTGCGGCACACCATCAGACTGCTCAGGGAAATGAGAGAAATGGTCATTGATTAGCTATCTATATTGTTCTCCTGAAGATTCATAGGTCTCCCACCAGAGATAAAACAGGGGACCAGGAGAATCAGCATGGAATTTCAGGACCTTTATGCTTATAATTTAAGAAAGATTTCTTTTCTGTGTTCTGAGCAATCTGTACACGTTTAGTACTGGCCTATATACAAAATGCTTCAGCTGTTGTTGTCTTCATCAGTTTCACTTTGTTATTGAGCGGGATGGGTAATAAACTGCCTGAGGGCAGTTCAGAGTCAACCACATTGCTGTGGCTCTGGAGTCACATGTAGGCCAGACCAGGTAAGGATGGCAGATTTCCTTCCCTGAAGGACATTAGTGAACCAGATGGGTTTTTCCAACAATTCACAATGGTTTCATGATCATCAATAGATTCTTAATTCCAGATTTTTTAAATTTAATTTAAATTCCACCATCTGCCATGGCAGGATTCGAACCCAGGTCCCCAGAACATTAGCTGAGTTTCTGGGTTAATAGTCTCGCGATAATACCACTCGGCCATCACCTCCCTGATTGTATTGGCATTCAGCTTGGCATGGTAGTTAATGAGCTAGTAGGTAGCTAGAAGACTAGATTATATTGGGGGCAACTTCATATTTGTGAGATAATGTAAAATCATGGAATCATACAGTACAGAAGAGGCCCTTTAGCCATTGAATCTGTATCAACACGCGAGAAACACCTGACCTCCCACCTAATCCCATTTACCAGCACTTGGCCTTGAATGTCAAGTGCTCTTCCAGGTATTTTTTAAAGAATGTGAGGCAACCCGCCTCTACCACCCTCCCAGGCAGCACATTCCAGAACATTACCAACCTCTGGGTAAAAAGATTTTCCTCACGTCCGCTCCTGCCCCTCACCTTGACCCTATGTCCCTTTGTGACTGACCCTTCAACTAAGGGGAACAACTGCACCTTATGTATTCTATCCATGATGCTTATAATCTTGTACACCTCGATCAGGTCACTCCTCAGTCTTCTCTGCTCCAAACAAAACAACCCATGCCTATCTAACCTTGCTTCATAACTTAAATGTTCCATCCCAGGCAGCAAAATAAGAGGTGTTGAATCAGCAGCCCAATTTATGTGCATTGCCATTTTTATTTCCATTGACTTCAATGCCCAGCTTAAATGCAATGGTCAATTAACAATAAAACCATAAACCATCAATTTGGATGTGTTTAGACAGAATACATTAAGGATAAAAATCAAGCACATTACAGTCTGGAAAGAATGTATCAAAGGCTGTGTTTAGTGGAAGATTAAATCAAATTTATCCACACCTGCTGTTTCGTCGCTCGCCCATCGCCACAGGACTTCAAAAGTTGAACAGGACGGTGATGATAATGGTGATGATGGTGTCGAGACTAGTGCGTGATTTGGATTAAAGTGAGGGAGAGTTGTGCAGCGTCAGCCTCACTCTCTCTTCCCAATTTCCATCTGGATCCAGTGGCAGGACAAGAGTCGAGACGGCTGGAGATGGGACTAGGTGCAGTGGGTGACCAGGACGTCTACTGTGTCGTGTCCTGCTCTTCGCGTTCCACGACGCTTGCAGAGACCGCCTTCTTGACCGTTGGACCTTCCATTGGTCTTGTCTGCTCGATCCGCCGGAGTCTGTCTTCATATGCTAGGATAGACATCTCCCAATCTCACTGAAGGTTGAGACCCATTGGCTACCCTCACCTGATTAGCCGGCTTGTCGAAGCCGTTGCCCGGGGTGTGGCCGCTGTCGCATGCAAACAGCTACGGGGAGCCAGAGGTGAGAGCTGAGTGCCAGGTGGGGACCAAAGGTGGACGAACCGCCCTAAAAAGGATGCAACATGTTCCCCCACCAGAGGTACTACCCCTCCCTGACACCCCATACATCCCAGTCATGGACTGGGGTCCTGCACACAGAACCTGCACACAGGCGGCTCAGGTCTAATGGTCGTTTTCCGCTGACCGAAGCAGCAGTGAAACTCGGCATCTACCTGGGCGAATGAGCAGCCCTCTTCAGGAACACACTGCTCACCTCCGTAGAATGAGGAAGGGGCTAGAAAAGGTGCCCTAAACATTCCCTGCTTCACTACACCCTGGCCAGTTTACCGCGGCTGGTGGGGATCCTATCTTGCGGTCGAATAAACAAAATAAAACACAAGGTGACACCGCTCACCATTGGCACTTGGAACGTGTGCACGCTTTTGGACAACCCTGCAGCAAATAGACCAGAGAGAAGAACAGCCTTAGTTGCTAGAGAGCTTGCAAGATACAACATTGACATTGCAGCCCTGAGTAAAACTCGTCTTGCCAACGTAGGTCAGCTGACTGAAACTGGAGGTGGATACACTTTTTTCTGGAGCGGTCATGGCAGCGATGAGCGTCGTGATGCTGGAGTTGGATTCGCCGTCAGGAGTCACCTTGTTCAGAAACTTGCTAGTCTCCCCAAGGGTGTGAACAACCAGCTTATGACATTACAACTTCCGCTACAGAACAGAAGTCAAGCCACCCTGATCAGCGCTTATGCCCCCACAATGAACATCCCGGATGAGATGAAAGACAAGTTCTACGAAGAACTAGACGCCCTACTCTCAGCAGTGAGCGGTACCAAAAAGCTGATCTTGCTTGGCGACTTCAATGCAAAAGTAGGGTGTGTCTCTGCATTCTGGCCGGGAGTCGTTGGGAGGCATGGAGTAGGCAAGTGTAACAGTAACGGCCTACTCTTAATGAAGACCTGTGCAGCACACGCCCTTCTCATCACCAGCACAACCTTCCGTCTGCCTACCCGTAACAAGACCTCCTGGATGCGCCCCCGCTCTAAGCACTGGCATCTTATCGACTATGTCATTGTCAGGAAAAAAGACAGGCAGGATGTCAGAGTGACCAAGGCCATGTGTGATGCTGACTGTTGGACAGATCACAGGCTCATTGCCTCCAAAATGAGGCTCCGCATCAGACCCAAGAGGCGACCAAAAGGAAACAAGGTTATGAAAAGAATCAATGTGGCCAAGCTAAAGAACTCCAGCATAGCTTCAGCACTGGCTGAAGACTTAGAACACAGTAAGAAGTTTAACAACACCAGGTTAAAGTCCAACAGGTTTATTTGGCAGCAAAAGTCACAAGCTTTTGGAGCCTTACGCCCCTTCTTCAGGTGAGTGGGAATTCTGTTCACAAACAGGGCATATAAAGACACAAACTCAATTTACAGAATAATGGTTGGAATGCGAATACTTACAGCTAATCAAGTCTTTAAGGTACAAACAATGTGAGTGGAGAGAGCATTAAGACAGGTTAAAGAGATGTGTATTGTCTCCAGACAGGACAGCCAATGAGACTCTGCAGGTCCAGGCAAGCTGTGGGGATTACAGATAGTGTGACATGAATATCCCGGTTGAGGCCGTCCTCATGTGTGCGGAACTCGGCTATCAGTTTCTGCTCAGCGACTCTGCGCCGTCATGTGTCATGAAGGCTGCCTTGGAGAACGCTTACCCGAATATCAGAGGCCGAATGTCCGTGACCGCTGAAGTCCTCCCCAACAGGAAGAAAACAGTCTTGCCTGGTGATTGTCGAGCGGTGTTCATTCATCCGTTGTCGTAGCGTCTGCATGGTTTCCCCAATGTACCATGCCTCGGGACATCCTTTCCTGCAGCGTATCAGGTAGACAACGTTGGCCACACCCCCACTTCTTGCCTTCAAACAACCGCACAACCTCAAACAGACCATTGTCCGCAGCAAACTACCCAGCCTTCAGGAGAACAGTGACCAAGACACCACACAACCTTGCCACAGCAACCTCTGCAAGACGTGCCGGATCATCGACACGGATGCCATCATCTCACGTGAGAACACCATCCACCAGGTACACGGTACATACTCTTGCAACTCGGCCAACAATAAACAGGCTTTCTATGGGCACAGTAGTAGTAAAAGAATAATTAGGGTAGCTGTAAATCTATTGAAAGATGAAGGCAACTTGCTTGTGGAGACTGAAGGAATGACAGCATTATTCAGTCAGTACTTTGCTCTAGTATTCATAGACAAGCTGGCCGTTGGGAATGTTAGAAACACTAAATGGGGTGCAGAGCATTGGAGGAGAAATAATAACAACATAATTACTCAGCCTTTACACTTATTTGCTGCATAGATAAATATCCTGAGGTTAACGGAGAGCATTGAGAAGCTTGGGCTTTGCACCACCAACCCTTTTGCCATTTAAACTCCCTGCCTTCCACCCTATCATTGACCTTCCCTTTTGTTGTTTTCCACCCTCCATTCTTTCACTTTCTTAAAACCTGTTGTGGAGATGCCGGCGTTGGACTGGGGTAGGCACAGTAAGAAGTCTCACAACACCAGGTTAAAGTCTAACAGGTTTGTTTGGTAGCACGAGCTTTCGAAGCTCCACTCACCTGATGAAGGGGCAGCGCTCCGAAAGCTTGTGATTCCAAATAAACCTGTTGGACTTTAACCTGGTGTTGTGAGACTGCATAAAACCTGTTACATCTCGAACTGCTTCCACTACTGATGAAAGATCATTGACCTGAAACCTTGGGTGGAATTTTCCCGTCCCGCCCGTCACAGGAGTTATAGCGAGTGGGACAGCACCATGCAAAGGTCTGTTGACCTCTGGCAGGATTTTCTGGTCTTGGGGCGAACATGGCCAAAAAATCCCCCCCCCCTTAATTTTGTTTCCCTCTGCACAGGTGCTGCCTGAACTGCTGAATATTTATTTCAGATTTCCAGCACCTACAGCATTTTATTTCTGTTTAGGTGATTTTTTGATGTGTACCCAGGCAATCCATGCACCTGGATGCAGGTCCAGGGAAATCTGCTCTGTCAGACTATCTCTTATTTCCCAATAAAATATATTAGTGTCCGCTTTTCTTAAAATAACCATTAATTTATGTTAATCAACAGCATAAGGACTGAACTTTAAAAAGTGAGAAGCCCACTCTGATTTGCAAAAACAGGCAATGGTATTTCCTAACAGTTCTATGATAAATGTTGATACAAATCTTGTCTGTGCTTTAATGAATATTATTGAGATTAATTATTGACTGTTGGAACTTACTAGAGATGGATTTTAAATCAAGCTCATTTGTATAAACTAAGTGACTAGGAGCTACTTAGTCACTTGCTTCTCCAGAAGCTTTACTTGAAACCTGCTAAACTTTATTTCATAGGATCCCTCAAGTACAGAAGGAGGCCATTCAGCCCGTCAAGCCTATACCGACCACAATCCTATCCAGGGCCTATTCCCGTAACCCCACGCATTTACCCTGCTAATCCCCTGACACTAGGGTCAATTTAGCATGGCCAATCAACCTAACCCACACATCTTTGGACTACAGGAGGAAACTGGAGCACCCAGAGCAAACCCACGCAGACACGGGGATAATGGGCAAACCCTACACACAGTAACAGTTTTAACAACACCAGGTGTTTACCCCAGTCCAACGCTGGCATCTCCATATCAAAACTCTACACAGACAGTGACCCGAGGCTTGAATTGAACCTTGGACCCTGGTGTTGTGAGGCAGCAGTGCTAACCACTATGCCATCGTGCATGCACACAAAGTACACATGTTAGAAACTTTATGTGAAACACGTTTCTATTTTCCTGCTACATGTTATATGTCAGACATGCTGGTAATGGACTGATAAATAAGGTGGCATTGCAATGTGTAGTGTTACCATATGGAGATGTTGATGCATTTGTGTAACATTTGTTTTTAGCTAAGCTGTCAGTCTATTTAAATCAACTTGCTGAAGTAATGGAAAGAGCATTTTCATACAGAGATTAACATTGCCCAATCATACTACCACTGCACACAATTCACCTCAGAAGAAAGTCACATCTAAGGGGTGATTCTATAACTTGGCACTCCAAGCAGCAAGCATACCTTGAGAAATTGTTGGCCTCAGGGGCTTCCAGCGTTGCCAGCTGATGCAAACTTTCCCCATTATGGGAAAGGCTCCAAAACAGAAAAAAACAAGTTACAAATGTGCAAGCAATTGGTTTTCCTGTAGTTTAAAGGATCAGATTGAGCACGAAAGGAACCAACATAATTGCACTAAATGCTGTTGTTGCTGGAACCAGTCGGAGGCTGGGTTTTCTACGGAGAATGGCTTACCTCACTGTTCTGTGGTGAGCAGTTCATCCTTTGACCTCTCGATCCCTCCCTACACTGTTCAGGACAGGAGTCAGATGGAATATTCACTGTTAACCTGGGTGGACGTAACCATAGCAACACTCAAGAAGCTTGATAACATTTATGGTAAAGGTACCCTGACAACTGAGCTCAATACTCATTCTATCTTCCATTGCATTTCATTCTCATGGGACCACTATCTCTGAGAAAGATAACAGGAGTAATGTTGCCTCCAAGTTGCCCTCCAAATTAGGCACCATTTTGATTTGGACATATATTGCTTTTCCTTCATTCTCACTGGATTAATATCCTGGAATTTCCACCTAATACCATTGTGGAGGCAATATCCTCACAAGGGCAACGTTCAAGGAGAAGTCTCAACACCACCTTTTCAGCACAACTAGAGATGGACAATAAATGTGATTTTATCACTGCCATTCTCTTCCTTGTGTAAGCAGATTATAAACTACACTCTGACTGGGTTTTCCAATAGACAATTTAATATTATTTAACAGAACAAATCTCATTATCAACCATCTACAGTTGCATCATCCTTCCTTCCATCACAAGGTCAGAAGTGGGGATGTTCAGCACCATTCGTAACTCCTCAGATACTGAAGCAGTTCATATTGTGAGCTTTTTTACATTTAGAACAACAGCACAAAGCTGCTCTTAAATTTAGCCCAAACTGGTGACTCCATTCACAGAGAGGGAATGGTTGATGTGGAATAGAGAACTATCACGCTAGTGTAACAAGCAGGCTTTCTATGGTAAGGGCTGGAGAATATTGTTGGAACAGAGCTGTACTTGGCATCAAACCCTTACTATATATGACCAGGGAGTGGCAACACTGACTGCCTGAAATTTCCTAACACAAACATTCCTCACCTTGATCAGCACAAAATTCACCCAACAAAAGCTAATTGATACTTTTTTTGTGGTCTGTGGATTTTCTGGAACTTTAGAAATTCTGTTAAGTCAGTAGAATGATGAGACACGTCTTTGGATGTCCTTCTATTGATGTGCCAAAACAGCATGTTTGAACTTGATGTATTAATATACTGAATTTATCCACTTGGAGCCATCCAAGTGGGGGGAGAAACAAAAAATGTAGTAGAAATTGGGGATAGTACACTTTTGGATGCTGTTGGGGGGGACGACTTAGCAGGGGTAAGCCATGGTGTACAGGTCACTGACTCAGTGTCTGTCCTTGTGGCTCAGAAGGGAAGGGGGGAGAGGAGTAGAGGATTAGTCATTGGGGACTCCATAGTTAAAGGGACGGATAGGAGATTCTGTGGGAACGAGAGAGACTCGCGGTTGGTGTGTTGCCTCCCAGGAGCCAGAGTCCACGATGTCTCAGATCGTGTTTTCGAAATCCTTAAGGGGGGAGGGGGACCAGCCCCAAGTTGTGGTTCACATAGGCACTCAAGACATAGGTAGGAAAAGGGATGGGGATGTAAGGCAGAAATTCAGGGAGTTAGGGTGGAAGCTTAGGGCTAGAACAAACAAAGTTGTTATCTCTGGTTTGTTACCCGTGCCACATGATAGTGAGGAGAGGAATAGGGAGAGAGAGCAGTTGAACACGTGGTTACAGGGATGGTGCAGGAGGGAGGGATTCAGATACCTGGACAATTGGGGCTCTTTCTGGGGTAGGTGGGACCTCTACAAACAGGATGGTCTGCACTTGAACCAGAGGGGTACCAATATCTTGGGGGGGAAATTTGCTAATGCTCTTTGGGAGGCTTTAAACTAATTCAGCAGGGGGGTGGGTACCTGAATTGTAGCTCCGGTGTGCAGGAGGTTGAGAGTAGTGAGGTCATGGATGAGGTTTCAGGGTCGCAGGAATGTACTGGCAGGCAGGAAGGTGGTTTGAAGTGTGTATACTTCAACGCCAGGAGCATCCGGAATAAAGTGGGTGAGCTTGCAGCATGGGTTGGTACCTGGGATTTCGATGTTGTGGCCATCTCGGAGACATGGATAGAGCAGGGACAGGAATGGTTGTTGCAGGTTCCGGGGTTTAGATGTTTCAGTAAGTGCAGGGAAGGTGGTAAAAGAGCGGGAAGTGTGGCATTGTTAGTCAAGGACAGTATTACGGTGGCAGAAAGGACATTTGATGAGGACTCGTCTACTGAGGTAGTTTGGGCTGAGGTTAGAAACAGGAAAGGGGAGGTCACCCTGTTTGGAGTTTTTTATAGACCTCCGAAAAGTTCCAGAGATGTAGAGGAAAAGATTGCAAAGATGATTCTGGATAGGAGCGAAAGTAACAGGGTAGTTGTACTGGGGGACTTTAACTTTACAAGTATTGACTGGAAAGGCTATAGTTCGAGTACTTTAGAGGGGTCGGTTTTTGTCCAATGTGTGCAGGAAGGCTTCCTGACGCAGTATGTAGATAGACCAACAAGAGGCGAGGCCACATTGGATTTGGTACTGGGTAATGAACCAGGCCAGGTGTTAGATTTGGAGGTAAGTGAGCACTTTGGTGACAGTGACCACAATTCGATTACGTTTACCTTAGCAATGGAAAAGGATAGGTATATACCAAAGGGCAAGAGTTATAGCTGGGGGAAAGGAAATTATGATGCGATTAGGCGAGATTTAGCTGGCATAGGTTGAGGAAGGAAACTGCAGGGGATGGGCACAATTGTAATGTGGAACTTGTTCAAGGAACAGCTACTACGCGTCCTTGATAAATATGTACCTGTCAGGCAGGGAGGAAGCAGACGTGTGAGGGAACCGTGGTTTACTAAGGAGGTTGAATCTCTTGTGAAGAGGAAGAAGGAGACTTATGTTAAGATGAGACGTGAAGGCTCAGTTAAGGCACTTGAGAGTTACAAGTTAGCCAGGAAGGACCTAATGAAAGAGTTAAGAAGAGCCAGGAGGGGACATGAGAAGTCTTTGGCAGGTAGGATCAAGGAAAACCCTAAAGCTTTCTATAGGTATGTCAGGAGTAAGAGAATGACAAGGATAAGATTAGGGCCGTCAAGGACAGTAGTGGGAAGTTGTGCGTGGAGTCTGAAGAGATAGGAGAGGCACTAAATGAATATTTTTTGTCGGTATTCACACTGGAGAGGGACAGTGTTGTCGAGCGGAGTACTGAGATGCAGGCTGTTGGACTGGATGGGCTTGATGTTCATAAGCAGGAGGTGTTAGCAATTCTGGAAAGGGTAAAAATAGCTAAGTCCCCTGGGCCGGATGGGATTTATCCTAGGATTCTCTGGGAGGCTAGAGAGGAGATTGCAGAGCCTTTGGCTTTGATCTTTGTGTCGTCATTGTCTACAGGAACAGTGCCTGAAGACTGGAGGATAGCAAATGTTGTCCTTTTGTTCAAGAAGGGGAGTAGGGACAACCCTGGTAACTATAGACCAGTGAGCCTTACTTCTGTTGTGGGCAAAGTATTGGAAAGGATTATAAGAGATAGGATTTATAATCACCTAGAAAGGAATAATTTGATTAGGGATAGTCAGCACGGTTTTGTGAAGGGTAGGTCGTGCCTCACAAACCTTATTGAGTTCTTTGAGAAGGTGAGCAAAGAGGTGGATGAGGGTAAAGCGGTTGATGTGGTGTATATGGATTTCAGCAAAGCGTTTGATAAGGTTCCCCATGGTAAGCTTTTGCAGAAAATACGGACACATGGGATTGAGGGTGATTTAGTGGTTTGGATCAGGAATTGGCTAGCTGTAAGAAAACAGAGGGTGGTGGTTGATGGGAAATATTCATCCTGGAGTTCAGTTACTAGTGGTGTACCGCAAGGATCTGTTTTGGGGCCACTGCTGTTTGTCATTTTTATTAATGACCTGGATGAGGGCGTGGAAGGATGGATTAGTAAATTTGCGGATGACACTAAAGTCGGTGGAGTTGTAGACAGTGCGGTGGGAAGTGACAGGTTACAGAGGGACATAAATAAGCTGCAGAGCTGGGCTGAGAGGTGGCAAATGGAGTTTAATGCGGAAAAGTGTGAGGTGATTCACTTTGGAAGGAGTAACTGGAATACAGAGTACTGGGCTAATGGTAAGATACTTGGTAGTGTGGATGAACAGAGGGATCTGGGTATCCATGTGCATAGATCCCTGAAAGTTGGCGCCCAGGTTGATAGGGTTGTTAAGAAGGCGTACGGTGTGTTAGCTTTTATTGGTAGAGGGATTGAGTTTCGGAGCCAGGAGTTTCGGAGTCATGCTGCAACTGTACAAAACTCTGGTGCGGCCGCATTTGGAGTATTGCGTACAGTTCTGGTCGCCGTATTATAGGAAAGATGTGGAAGTGTTGGAAAGGGTGCAGAGGAGATTTACCAGGATGTTGCCTGGTATGGTGGGAAAATCGTATGAGGAAAGGCTGAGGAGCTTGAGGTTGTTTTCGTTAGAAGAAGGTTAAGAGGTGACTTAATAGAGGCATACAAGATGATCAGAGGATTAGATAGGGTGGATAGTGAGAGCCTTTTTCCTTCGATGGTGATGGCTAGCACGAGTGGACATAGCTTTAAATTGAGGGGTGAGAGATATAGGACAGATGTTAGAGGTAGGTTCTTTACTCAGAGAGTAGTAAGGGCGTGGAATGCCCTGCCTGCAGCAGTAGTGGATTTGTCAACATTAAGAGCATTCAAATGGTTATTGGATAAACATATGGATGATATTGGAATAGTGTAGATTAGAGGGGCTTTAGATTGGTTCCACTGGTCGGCGCAACATCGAGGGCCGAAGGGCCTGTACTGCGCTGTGGTGTTCTATGTTCTAATTCACAAACAAGTTGCCCCTGAAACTCCTGCCATTCCAATCTCAAGTGTGATGGAGCAGACAGCACTTCAGGGGGAATATTCCAGCCGTTCAGGCCGGTGGGATTCTCTGGTCCTGCTGAAGTGAACGGAGATTTGACTGAGCACCAAATTCTCTGTCCTCCTTTGCAGCGGCAGCAAGGTGTGAATGGCCAGAAAATTCCAGTCACCTACAGCACACGAAAAAATCAGAGCAACACCATTTGTTCCAATGAAGAACAAAGAACAGTACAGCATAGGAACAGGCCCTTCGGCCCACCAAGTCTGTGCCAACACAGATGCCTCTCTAATATTTTCTTGACTCTACGAGGTCCATATCCCTCTATTCTCTGTCTATTCATGTATCTATCCAGATGCCTCTTGAATGTTGTTATAGAATCTGCTTCCACCACCTCCTCCAGCAGCGCGTTCCAGGCATTCACCACCCTCTGTGCAAAACACTTGCCCCTTTACATCTCTTTCCCCTCTCACTTTCAACCTATGCCCTCGAGTAATTGACCCTTCAACCCTGGGAAAAAGATTCTGACTATCCACTCTAAACAAGCCTGCCATTATCTTGTAAACCTCTATCAGGTCCCCCCCTCATCCATCAACACTCCAATAAAAACAATCCAAGTTTGTTCAACCTTTCTTCATAGTCCATATCCTCCAAAACAGGCAACATCTTGGTATATCTCTTCTGCAACCTTTCCAATGCATCAACATCCTTCTGGTAGTGTGGCGATCAGAATTGTACACAATGGTCCAAATGCGGCCTAACCAAAGTCTTATACAGCTACAACATGATTCTCCAATTCTTATACTCAACGCCCTGACCAATGAAGACCAGCGTGCCATACACCTTCTTGACCACCTTGTCCACCTGAGTTGTCACCTTCAGGGAACTGTGGATCTGCAAACCTAAATCCCTCTGTATACTAATATTTCTAAGGGCTCTACCATTTACTGTAAACTTCCCTTCTGCAGTTGACCTTCCAAATCGCATCACCTCACATTTGTCCAGATTAAATTCCATCTGCCATCTTTCAGCCCAGGTTTCCAGCTGATTTATATCCTGCTGTATCCTCTGACAATCCTCCTCACTATCCGCTACTCCCCCAATTTTTGTATCATCTGCAAATTTACCAATCAGATCACCGACATTTTCCTCCAAATCATTTATATATATTACAAACAACAGAGGCGGCAGCACTGATCCTTGTGGAACACCGCTTGTCACAGACTTCCAGTTAGAAAAGTACCCTCCCACTGCTACTCGCAGCTTTCTATGCCCAAGCCAGTTTTGTATCCATCTTACGAGTTCACCTCTGATCCCATATGACTTCACCTTCTGTATCAGTCTGCCATGAGGAACCTTATCGAAGGCCTTACTAAAGTACATGTATACAACATCCACTGCCCTGCCTTGGTCAATTTTTCTTGTCACTTCCTCAAAGAATTCAATCAAGTTTCTGAGACACAACCTCCCCTTCGCTAATAAGCCTATTCTCTTCCAGATGTGAGTACATCTTGTCTCTAAGAATTTTCTCCAATAATTTCCCCACCACTGAGCCGTGCCACTGTCCTGGTCACTGCTGTCATCATCCTCTGATACGCTGTCCTCCCCAGCTGCATTAAAAATGATGTATCTGTTTGAGAGAGGGAGGGGGACAGCCTCAGGGGACGCCTGCACTGACTGCCTACTGTTTGTGACTGTCACCCACCTATCTTCCATTAATGACCATGAAACCATTATCGATTGTTGAAAAATCCCATCTGGTTCACTGAATTCCTTTAGGGAAAGAAATCTGCCGTCCTTACCTGATCTGGCCTACATGTGACTCCAGAGCCACAGCAATGTGGTTGACTCTCAACTGCCCTCTGGCAACTAGGGATGGGCAATAAATGCTGGCCAACCAGCAACGCCCATGTCCAATGAATGAATTTTTTAAGAAGTTCAATGAACTTCATATGGGTGGCACAATGGTTAGCACTGCTGCCTCACAGCGCCAGGGACCCGGGTTCGATTCCCAGCTTGGGTCACTGCCTGTGTGAAGTCTGCATGTTCTCCCCGTGTCTGCATGGGTTTCCTCTGGGTGCCCCGGTTTCCTCCCACAGTCCAAAGATGTGCAGATTAGGTGAATTGCCCATGCTAAATTCTCCCTCAATGTACCCGAACAGGCACTGGAGTGGTTTCATCAATGATTCAAAGGTGATAAAACAGGTTGCAGCATAAGCTGTAAACCAAAAGCAAAATTCTGCAGATACTGAGAATCTAAAATTAAAGCCAGAATGTTCTGGAAAATCTCAGCAGGTCTGGCAGCATATGTTAAGTGGTGGGAGAGATTAGATAACAAAGATGGCATTAACTTAGGGTAAAGGGAGAGGTAATGGTAGTAAAGAAACCAGAGTCCAGAGTAAGTACAAATGGACAAATAATGGAGAGATCTGTCCGAAAGCAAAAGCAGGAAAACAAGACCCAGACTGGCAAAAAAAACTCATATGGGATAGAATTCATGATCTGAAGTTATTGAACTCAATTTTGAGTCCAGAAGACCCTTTAATCTTTCTCAGGCATTCCTTTTTCTTCTTCCTTTCCCTCTCCCTTTCAATAGTATAAAGCTCATCACAATTCTACCTCCCTTCAGTTCCAAATAAGAGTCATATTAGAGTTGAAACTATCACTTTCTCTCTCCACAAATGCTACCAGGCCTGCTAAGTTTTCCCAGCACATTCTGTTTCCAGTTGTAGCATCAGCTGCATTTTGCTGTCTATGTTCTTGCTACGCAACTGTGCATCTCTTTAAATGAAATTTGAACTCATTTCATCCATATTATTGTTTCATTACCAAACTCATTCTGAATTTGCTTAACATCACTGACAACCAATTACTGTTACCTTGTCACCAGCCATATATGTAAATCTCTTCCCTACTCTGCATGACAGCTCAGAATATATGGCATCAGACCATTGTTAGAGCAGAGATAAATGGCCTCAGCACCCGTTAGCTGCAGATGGAAAGGTAAATTAGTCAGGGTTTTTGTTAATTCGTGACCTGTGCTGGAAAATGTGCTGAGGACAGAATCAGACTAGATGGTGAAGCTCTCTACAGTCTAAAGTTTAAAGTTTACTTATTAGTGTCACAAATAGGCTTACATTAAGACTGCAATGAAGTTACTGTGAAAATCCCCTAGTTGCCACACTCGGGCACCTGTTTGGGTACCCTGAGGGAGAATTTAACATGGCCAATGCACCTAACCAGCACGTCTTTTGGACTATGAGAAGAAACCCATGAGGCACGGGGAGAACGTGCAGACTCTGCATAGTCGCCCAAGCCGGGAATTGTACGTGGGTCCCTGATGCTGTGAGGCAGCAGTGTTAACCACTGTGCCACCAATCAAATAGTTTGCAGATATTATTTATTAGTGTCACAAGTAGGCTTACATTAAGACAGCAATGAAGTTACTGTGAAAATCCCCGAGTCACCACATTCCGGAGCCTGTTCGGGTACACTGAGGGAGAATTTAGCAAGGTCAATGCACCTAACCAGCTCGTCTTTCAGATTGTGGGAGGAAACTGGAGCACCCGGAGGAAACCCATGCAGACACGGGGAGAATGTGCGGACTCCGCACAGACAGTGACCCAAGCCGGGAATTGAACCCGGACTCCTGGCACTGTGAGGTAGCAGTGCTAACCATGTGCCACTGTGCCGCCCGTATCTGCACTCACCCATGAAGAATAGTCAGTTGGACAAGTTACTGAAGTGTGATCGTAGCATGAATATTCCAGTATGAGTTAAAACCTTCAGGAGCACAATCCATGCTGTTTATCACACAACTAATCCTCACAAAAAGGTTAAAAAATGAATGACAAGGGCATATTTGATTAGGGGGAAATTAAAAGAAAATGCAAGAAAATGGAAAATTATAAATTTACAGAGGAGTTGACAGAAGTATTTTACAAAAACAAATGAAGTCATCTACACGACAATAGCAACAACTCTCTTCAGAATGACTTCATTGGCTGTAGCGCAGGTTTGAGATGTGCTGATATCATGCAGGGCAAATAAATGCAGGTCTTTTCTTTATCTCAGAGCAGGAGAAAAGGAGGAAAACAAAAATAGAAGGAAAACAAAGTTAAAGGACCAAAAATTAAATGACATAAATAACAAATGAAAAGAAAACTTACAGGGAAAAAAAGGAGACACAAAAAGTAACAGATAAGAAGACATTTTGACACAAAAAATGATGAGAATGTGAATCTTGATGTCATCTGGATAGATTGTAGTAGATAATGTTTTTTTCATTTAAAGGGTGGCTCCATGCATTCAGGAGTATGAAGGGAATAGAAGGATATGGAGACAGGGTGGGAAGAGGTATTTAAAATGAGAAGAGGCTCATACGAAGTATAAGCACATGCAGACACCCGTTCCACCAAAAGAGTGACTGTCGATTCTGTGTAATTCTGTACAAAAAATATAAAATGACCACACAATCTGACATTTTCTGCCAAAGGAGAACGTTAAACTCATTTAGCTAACACAGCAGGCATGTAAGACTGTTCTGTGATTGCCGTTAATGGGACTTTGTTCGACATTAGGGCATTAGAAGCTATGATTCATTGCAATGCCATGTGCATACTTTGCGGGGCTGGTCACTGAGTGGACAAATGTTCGACTGTCTTGACTCTTGTGTGTGGAAACACTTAAGATGATGTCATGCACAGCCACCTTTACTATAGAAAAACTTGTGCTTCATCTGAAGCGTGCAGACATTCTGCTGTGTCTCTCATCTCCAATGAGGTGAAGTAACCTTTTTGAAAGGAGTACTGTCTTCACGAAGGAAAAATGCTCAGTAAATCTGATTTTGTTTACAGAAGGAAAGGCACATCTGCCTCCTACGGCTGCAGGCAGCATTTCATGAATTTATGTTTATAAATAACTGAAGCTGGGTTTTCTGAATATTTTCTGCAAAGATGCTATTCATTTAACAGTCCTCCATGAAGCAGGCACAAACTAAAATGCAGTTTTGTCACCTCATTTCATTTCACACTGTAAAATGAACCGATATCTTACTTACTGAACCAACCTCTAAGGTCCAGTTACAGATATTATAGATTCTTTGGCGACAAAATTCAGTTCTTTAGTGCCCATAGTTACAGTTTAGGTACCAAAAAAGCCTTCATGCTTCCACCTCCCAGGATGCCATTTTGGGACAGGTGTTAGGGACACAGGCTCGAGTCCGCAGATCATGATGTCGGTCAGTTGGAACGCTGCCAGACGATTAAACCAACAACCCGGTCATGTTGAGAAACCGGAGGTAAGTGTCAAATTCCAGTGTGCCTCATTTAACTGCCCTTAACAAGACCCGTAATGAGCCTAAATGGCTGCATGCCTTGTGGGGGCAAGCAGTCTTAACAGGCCCCAACCCATGTCCCTTAAAATGGATGGTACTGAGAAGAGGGGTCCCTTCCCAACCTCGGTGAGGCCTGATAATTCTGCCCTTTTTCTCGATTAATAGAGGCAAGGATCTTTTTCTTAGCTGCCTCATCAGTTTGTCCTGTCACCGTCAAAGATTTGTGTGTGTGAATCCCCTGTTTTCTCTCTTCCTGTGCCCCACTGAGCCATTTAATTTTAGCTTGCATTTCCAAATTTTGCTTTCTATCATGCACCACCTCTGTGCATTAAATTTCATCTGTCATGTGTCTGCACATTTCACCAGTCTGTTTATGCCCTCCTCAAGTTTGCTGCTATATTCTTCACAGTTTGCTACACTTCCAAACTTTGTCATCTGCCAACTTTGGTGTGATGCTCTTTATATCCAAGTCCAGGTTGTTGATACAAGTTGAAAAGAGCAATGGTCCCAATATTTACCTCTGGGGAACCTCATGTGGAGGTGATGGTCTAGTGATTTGATTTATTATTGTCACATATATTAACATACAGTGAAAAGTATTGTTTCTTGCACACTATGTAGACAAAGCATACCATTCATAGAGAAGGAAATGAGAAAGTGCAAAGTGTAGTGTTACAGTCATAGCTAGGGTGCAGAGAAAGATCAACTTAATGCAAGGTAAGCCCATTCAAAAGTCTGACAGCAGCAGGGAAGAAGCTGTTCTTGAGTCAGTTGGTACATGACCTCAGACTTTTGTATCTTTTTCCGACGGAAGAAGGTGGAAGAGAGAATGTCCGGGGTGCATGGGGTCCTTAATTATGCTGGCTGCTTTGCCGAGGCAGCGGGAAGTGTAGACAGAGTCAATGGATGGGAAGCTGGTTTGCGTAATGGATTGGGCTACATTCATGACCTTTTGTAGTTCCTTGTGGTTTTGGGCAGAGCAGGAGCCATATCAAGCTGTGATACAATGAGAAAGAATGCTTCCTATGGTGCATCTGTAAAAGTAGCTGACATGCCATATTTCCTTGGACTTCTGGGAAAGTAGAGGCGTTGGTGGGCTTTCTTAATTATAGTGTCAGCATGGGGGGACCGGGACAGGTTGTTGGTGATCTGGACACCTGGAAACTTGAAGCTCTTGACCCTTTCTACTTCATCCCCATTGATGTAGACAGGGGCATTTTCTCCTTTATGCCTCCTGAAGTCGATGACAATCTCCTTCATTTTGTTGACATTGAGGGAGAGATTATTGTTGCCGCACCAGTTCACCAGATTCTCTATTTCATTCCTGTACTCTGTCTCGTCATTGTTTGAGAGCCAACCCACTATGGTGGTGTCGTCAGTAAACTTGAAAATCGAATTGGAGGGGAATTTTGCCACACAGTCACAGGTGTATAAGGAATATAGTAGGGGGCTGAGAACACAGCCTTGTGGGGCACTGGTGTTGAGGATGATCATGGAGGAGGTGTTGTTGCCTATCCTTACTGATTGTGGTCTGTGAGTTAGGAAGTCCAGGATCCAGTCACAGAGGGAGGTGCCGAGGCCCGGGCCATGGAGTTTGGAGATGAATTTCATGAGAATAATGGTGTTGAAAGCTTAGCTGTAGTCAATAAAGAGGAGTCTGACATAGGTGTCCTTGTTATCTAGGTGTTCCAGGGTTGAGGGCCAGGGAGATGGCGGCTGCTGTGGACCTGTTGCAGCATTAGGCAAACTGTAGTCTGGGAGGCTAGAATTGATTCGTGCCATGACTAGCCTTTCGAAGCACTTCATAATGATGGGTATCAGAGCCACTGGCAGATGGTCATTAAGGCACGCTGCTTGGTTTTCCTTAGGTACCGGGATGATGGTCATCTTCTTGAAGCAGATAGGGACCTCAGATTGTTGTAAAGAAAGATTGAAGATGTCTGTGAATACCCCCGCCAGCTGATCCACACAAGATCTGAGTGCTCGTCCGGGTATCCCATCCGGGCCAGTCGCTTTCCGTGGGTTGACTTTCGAGAAAGCTGCTCTGACATCTGCAATGGTGACCCCCGGATACAGGTTCATCCAGGGCTTCCAGGGTGGAGGGCATGCTCTCGCTGACCTCTTGCTCAAAACGGATGTAGAATGCATTGAGCTCATCAGGGAGAGGTGCGTTAGAGCTGGTGATTTTACATGCCTTCATCTTGTAGCTTGTTATGTCTTGCAGACCTTGCCATAGTTGGCGGGGGTCGGTGTGGCTAGCCTGGGACTCTAGCTTGGTCCAGTACTGTCTTTTGGCATCTTTGATGGATCTCCTTAAATCATATCTGACGTTCTTGTATAGATCAGTGTCGTCTGACTTGAATGCCTCAGACCTGGACTTCAGCAAACAGTGGATATCCCTGTTCATCCATGGTTTCCGGTTGGGGAACACACGGATTTGCTTCTTTGGCACACAGTCTTCTACACACTTACTAATGAAGTCAGTTACTGTAGTGGCGTACTCGTTCAGGCAGGTCACAGAGTTTTTAAATACTGACCAGCCCACTGACTCCAAGCAGCCCCGTAGGAGATCATCCGATTCCTCAGACCAGCATTGCACAACTTTCTTTGATGGATTCTCTTGCTTCAGTTTTTGCTTGTAAGCCAGGAGTATGAGCACAGCCTTGTGGTTTGATTTGCCAAAGTGTGGGTGGGCAATAGAGTGGTAGGTGTGTTTGATATTTGTGTAGCAGTGGTCTAGAATGTTTGGGCCTCTGGTCGAGCAGGAGACGTGTTGGTGGTAACTTGGTAGTACGCTCTTGAGCTTGGCCTGATTGAAGTCCCTGGCCACAATTAACAAAAGCCTCGGGATGTTTCATCTTAAGGCTAGTGGTGTATATTTCGTTCAGCACGATCTTCAAGTCCGCATGGGGTGGGATGTAAACTGCCATCAGGATAATGGAGGTGAACTCCCGCGGAAGGTAGTAGGGGTGGCATTTTAGCACCAGATATTCTAGGTCAGGGGAGCAGAAAGTTGCCAGTGTTGCTATGTCTAGGCACCACCTCCCCTAGCCTTGCCTGAGGCCGCTGTATGGTCCATTCGATGGATTGAGAAGCCCTCTGGTTGTAGGGCACTGTCTGATGAAGCAGGAGTGAGCCACATCTCCGTGAAACAGCAGTCCCTCAGTTCCCTTTGGAAAGTGAATCTGGCTCTAAGTTTGTCTAGCTTGTTTTCCAGAGATTAGACATTTGCAAGCAGTAAGCTGGGGAGTGGGGCTTTGGGACTGTCTTGTTTCACTCTCAGCTGCAGGCCTGCACGTTTTCCACGCTTCCTGGAGTGTCTGCTTCTTTTCGAGCCTGAGAAACACTGAGTGGTTTGTGATGTTAAGGGTATGGTTGTGTCCAATGGGGTTCTTCACTCTGGTTGGTGTGTGGATGGAGGATTTGTTGCCTTGTTGTGGTTCCTGCGCCGGTAGATGGGTCAGCGCGGTCGAGCGTTCCGGGTCACTGTCAGGCTGCGTTTTGGCTTCACCGGTCGTTGGATATCCAGACCATGCTCCAGCATGGATGGGTCGAAGGCCGGTAAGTGGATGATGTCCCTGGGGTCGCGGTTGCAGATGAGTCTGTGTATTGGGGTCCACTGGGTCACTGCCAGGCCGGGGTCTTCCATCAGAGGTCGGAGGATCCCTAGACCTGCAAGTATATTTAAATGAGCGGTGTTAGTGATTGTTATGCTGTGGGAGTTTATTTTAAGGATTATGAGGTGACTGTAGAAGGGGGGAGTGGCAGGTGTGCTTGGAGTCTGCAGGAGATCGCAGCTCTCCGGCTCAGAGAGGTTGGGGGCTGGCGGGGAGAGGGCTCCAGCCTTAGGGATTCAGGTCTGATCATTGAGGACCAGCACAGTGAAGGTCTGGTATTAGGAATGGTAATTAGGAATGGTATTATGTCTGGAATAGTGGTATTATCACTAGACAATTAGTCCAGAAACTCAGCTGATGTTCTGGGGACTCAGGTTCGAATCCCGCCACGGCAGATGGTGGAATTTGAATTCAATAAAAAAAAATCTGGAATTATGAATGTACTGATGACCATGAAACCATTGTCGATTGTCAGAAAAACCCATTTGGTTCACTGATGTCCTTTAGGGAAGGAAATCTGCCATCCTTACCTGGTCTGGCCTACATGTGAATGCAGAACCACAGCAATGTGGTTGACTCTCAACTGCCCTTAGGCAATTAGGGATGAACAGTAAATGCTGGCCAGCCAGTGACGCCCATGTCCCACAAATGAATAAAAGAAAAAAATCTCTGTATTAAAAAAAATCCCTTCAGTCCAGGGAACAACTGCTCACACCACAACAAAAGCAAAATGTTGTGGATACTGAAAATCTGAAATAAAAATAGAAAATAGAACTGATAAGTAGGTCAAGCAGCATCTGTGGACAGGGAAACAGGGTTATCAGGCAGAATTTTACACATGGGCTTCAGGACTCCACCATTAGTTTCAAGTGGGGGACCAGAAGTCTGCATTGTATAGTCACCCAGTTGTGATTTTCCTCAATTTGGCCAATTAGTGGCCATAGGCTGAGTTTACCATCTAATCAAAGACTCCAAAAGCTGGAGGAGGCCCTGCAACAATGAAGAAACAGAAGTTGGTCTTTCAAGGTAGACGAGAGGGAGACTATCAAATTAGAAAATGACCTCAGCAGCCAGCCTACCATCATTGTGGGGGAGGGAAGGGGCCTCTACACAACGTGGCCTGCAGCTCACACCAGGCAGGAAGGGAGGGCCTTAGGACCTGCCTGGAATACTGGCCTCTCATGGCCTGCCAATGGAAAGCTGACTCCAGGCACTTGCACTGTGCCCTGATGCTCCTGGAGACCTGGAGGCTGACTGAAAATTTGTAATTACTTTAATGGGCATTTCAGTGGCTCAACTAAATACCCATTTCTTGCAGGAGGTAGGCTTGCCACCCTATGCCATCCAACCTCCAGGAAAGTGGCCACGTACACACTGTTTTATGGTATTTTACATCAGTGTGCAGTAAACACTTTTAAGTGGTGGGAAGAAGCCAGGCAATTGGTATATCGACCAGTGTTGTGAAGCACCACATCTGCCTGGTGTCCATCGGGGCCTTAAAATTCAGCCCAACGTTTCAGGTTGACCACCTATCATCCAGAAGGGAAGTTCTCCACGACTCTCCATTTTCTGACTCTTGGGCAATTTTATATCCGAACAGCCACAGTCCCTTTAATCCCACGGACTTTCATTTTGCTGACAAGTCTATTATGTGTTACTTTGTCCAGCCCCTTCTGAAAGTCCATATACATAACATCAACTGCCTTACCTTCATCATTAACCATCTCCCTTTTTTAATTGAAGAACTCAAGCAAGTTTGTCAGATATGATTTACCCCTTTAGCAAATCCATGTTGGCTGTCAGTTATTAACTGATATTCTACCAAATGATAAATAATTTTATTTGAACTATGGTTTTCCCATCACTTGCATTTGGCTCACTAGCCTGTATTACCCAGTTTACCTTTCTCCTTTTACGAACAATGGTATAACAACAACAAAATCAACAATCATTGCATATATATATAGGGTGGCATGGTGGTACAGTGGTTAGCCTCACAGCGCCAGGAGCCCATCAAGGACCTGGATTCAATTCCGACCTTTCGTTTTATTGTTTTTCTTGTAACTGGGACAAAGTCCCAGACCAGCGTGATGACTGTGTGGAGTTTGCATATTCTCCCTGTGTCTGCATGGGTTTCCCCCGGGTGCTCCTGTTTCCTCCCACAGTCCAAAGATGTGCGGGTTAGGTGGATTGGCCATGCTAAATTACCCCTTAGTGTCCAGAGTTGTGTGAGTTAGGTGGATTAGCCATGGTAAACACGTGGTGTTTCGAGAATAGGGTGAGGAAGTGGGAAGTGGGTAAGATGCTCTTTCGGAGAGTTGGTGCAAACTCGATGGGCCCAATGGCCTCCTTCTGCACTGTAAGGATTCCATGGTTCTATACTTCCAAGGACTCTATGGTTTGATATTGTAATTTTAAGGTAGCAAAATGTACCAAAACACTTCACAGGAGCACAATCGGACAACGGTGACATCTAGCCACATAAAGGGATATCAGGAATGGTGACTAGAGCTTGGTGAAAAAGGTGTTAAGGAGTGAAGTCTTTATATGCCCTGTTTGTGAATAGAACTCCCATTCATCTGATGAAGGAGCAGCGCTCTGAAAGCTTGTGGCTTGTGCTACCAAATAAACCTGTTGGACTTTAACCTGGTGCTGTGAGACTTCTTACGAAGGAGTGAAGTGACAGAGGAGAGAGAGGTAGGGAGTTAGTGAAGTTGAAGGAAGAAATTCCAGAGCTTAGTCAGCTGAAGACATGGTCACCAATGATGGAGCAATGAAAATCGAAGATATGCATGAGGCCAGAATCAAAGGTCTCTGAGAGGTTTCTCATGAATACAAAGATGCTGGAGGCTATAGAAAGATGGATAAACATAGAGGTATTTGAAAACAAGGATGTTCGTCTTAAAATCATGACATTGCCAGACTGAGAGCCAATATAGATCCAAACACAAGAAAAATTGATGAACGGGACTTAATGCCTATTAAACTGAACTCTACGCTCACATTGTACAAGTTAGCAATACAACATGTGCTCCGTAGGTCTGGACAGACTTTCGCCATCCAACAGATGAGGCATTACAATCATGATTTTGCACAGCGGCACTCCTTTGTGTCTTCGATATTGATGTTCTTTGTTCCTCGGTTTCTATAAAATAAACGCTAACGTGTTGTTCTCACAAATATGTATGAAGTACACAGATTCACAGAGGAAACAGAATGTTTTCCAGGGTGACCTTTTGTCACAGTGAAGCACATTAGAATGCTTTGGCCTGCGGTAGTGAAACGGATATTATTCTTGGACTTGTTCAACTTTTCATAATCACGAACATCACATGGTCTGACGAATATGTCTGAAACATTAAGTAGCAAGACTGAGATAATATGGGAAAAGTCACAATGAGATAAAGCACTCCTATCAGGATGAACAGAAGCCAAACCTAAAATTCTTCCTAATGGAAACGGTGGAAAGCCCGTTTTAAAATTAATGATCTGCTAATGAAATCAGTTTAAAGTTTATTTATTAGTGTCACAAGTAGACTTTCATTAACACTGCAGTGAAGTTACTGTGAAAATCCCCTCATCGCCACACTCCGGCGCCTGTTCGGGTTCACTGAGGGAAAGTTTAGCATGGCCAATGCACCAAACCAGCACGTCTTTCAGACTGTGGGAGGAAACCGAAGAACCCAAAGGAAACCTACACAGACAAGGGGAGAATGTGCAGACTCCACACAGACAGTGACCCAAGCCGGGAATTGAACCCAGATCCCTGGCTCTGTGAGGCAGCAGTGCTAATCACTGTGCCACCGTGCTGAAACATGGGTTTGCCTTGCTTTGAAATGTGCTATTCTCTGTATTTGTTAGTATTTCATTCCTTTCAGACAAATGGATTCTGCCATTTTTCACAAAGAGAAATTTCACCTTTGAATAATTTTGTTCAGTAGGGTTCCATTAGAATGATATGCATCATTCTTAATCACTGAGCACTTTGAAATTTGTGCCAAGCATTTGTATTACCATGTAGAAGGAGTGCCTAGTATGTATCATTGCTACTTCAATGGGGGTTGAAGTGTGCGAGTGGCAGGAAAAGCATCCATTCTACACCGTACCTAATTTTTATTTTTGCAATGGAAAGGAAATTCAGGGGCAAACGGGTACTCAATTGCTATTGCCAGGTTTCATTGCCTCCCCCCACCCCCTCACCACTACCCCCTCACCACTACCCCCCGCCCCCCCACCCCTCCCGTCACAAACAACCAAATTTGAAAAATACCTTCCATTTCTTTAACTGGCAGGATTATTGTCAAGAAAATTAATTAGTAGCTTGCAGTTACAAAACTGTGCCAGCTGGGGTCACTGGAAACCTGCACTTCTCTTGAATTCAGACATCGACATGGGAATATCTAGGTGGAGCAAGTGAAATGTAAAAATAATTTTTGTTTTATACCTTCTTGATAACTCAATGTACCTGAGAACAGATTCATGACGTCCTGCGGCCTGTTAGCTGTAAAATAAAATTGCGTGGTTACGAGTTCCAATTTTAAGTCTCCTTACCTGAAGCTTTCCCAGTGATATATGTATTACCAATGTTCAACTGTCCAATTGCTACAGAGCAGCAGACAACAAAGGAAATAGAACTCTGAATTAAGTAGATAAACTGCTAGTGTATAAGTCAAAGGATATCATCCTCAAACAGCCTGGAGTTCAGCCTCTACCTTGAGTAGAATTCCCCAGTTTTGGTAATCGAGATGCAGTTTGTCCTTAAGATGGAGAATGTCATAAGGTCCCTGGCATTCGAGGATTTGGAACTAAGAAGGCTTCATGGTGGCACAGTGGCAAGCACTGCTGCCTCACAGCACCAGGGACCTGGGATCGATTCCTGGCTTGGGTCAATCTGTGCAGAGTCTGCACATTCTCCCCATGTCTGTGTGGGTTTCATTTGGGTGTTCCGGTTTCCTCCCACAGTCGGAAAGGCATGCTGGTTAGGTGCATTGGCCATGCTAAATTCTCCCTCTGTGTACCCAAACGGGTGCCCGAGTGTGGTGACTAGAAATTTTCACAGCAATTTCATTGCAGTGTGATTGTAAGCCTACTTGTGACACTAATAAATAAACTTTAAAACATATGAGTGATGCAGTTGAGACAGAAATACTGGGCCCCTTTAAAAACAGTGGGATGCTGTGATAGAACTTGAGTTGGTCTGAATGAATGACTTCATCATCCGTCTTTATTTCGTGATCCTATTTGCAAAGTGAGAATGTAAAATTGGGCCCTGCCATTTTGGATCCCAGTGATAAAGAAGGAAATGAATGGCCTTTAATACTTAGGATGAATTTATACCAAGTGATGTTCATAAAAATTGAAAGAGCCAAATTCTCACTCCTGACAAAACTCCCAACTCCGTGAACCCAACTCTGGGGAAAGTGCCCTGAATCTTCAGATTTTCCTTCTGGAGGGGCTGGTGTTACTGGGAGTCGGGCCCTCCTCTGGCAGAAACAGAAAGAAGGCAGCCAAAGAGACTGCCAGCGACTGAAGTGGGCTTGTTAAGAAGTCCACTGCGGTGGTTTGTGACTTTGTCCCAGTTACAAGAAAAACAACAAAACAAAAGCCAGTCCTCCAGCCCTCACCTTTCATACCTCCTCAACCCCACATTTTCGCCATGCCACCCCATGCCCCCACACACCTTCCATGGTCCCTCACACCCTTATGTCAACCTATGCTCCTCTATCCACACCCATGGCCCTCTGTAAATTATTCCAACTTAGCACCAACCCATTACCTTTTGTATCCAGCATGGGCAGACCTCACTAACCATGATTAGATGAAATATAATAAAGTTTTAAGTGTCTATTGCAGATTTCATTGTTTTAAAATAACTCTCTCACTCATAAAAAATTAAATAAATTAAGTCCCTTAATCCCTTATAAAAACAAACACTTTATTCAAGAATTTATCTCTTATGAAAGCAAATATTTCTATTCATAGTTTCATATCAAATACTTCACAACCACTTGGAGCTGTTAATCAAACTGTGAAACTATAAGCCCCCTACTGCGATACTAATAGGTTATTGAAATAATCAAATGAATGTTCCTTCATGGAGGATTTACAGTTGAGGTGGATTCAGTTAGTTGAAGCAGAAGTTGCAGAACTCTGTTAAAATTAATGGTGATGCAGCAAGGTGAGGTTGTTATACAGAGACTTGGTCTGCTTGGCAGATGGTGGCAGGAATTTTCTAGAGAAACAGTCTGAGGAGGCTGAGACTTGATGCAGGTTGTTGGTCAGTCTGGAATCCTGCTTTAATGTTAGCAGGCTGGAGTTCAAAAAGCAGACGGAGTACAAATCTAGAAACGTGATATTAAAACTTTCCAATGGCCAGAGTCAGATGCTGGCTTAGAAGCAGTTTTTATAAACTGGTCAAAATCTATTGTTCACCTTAGGAGATAGATGGTGGCTTTTAAAGCCTCTGCACATATAACAATGTTCAATGGCTTTGTTATAGGACATGGTTGGGCACAAAGGATGTCTGCTCACCCCTGGTTTTGATTATTGTAATGTGCCCTCGCAATGAGAGATGTGAGAGTCCACAAGGATGAGGGTTGACCCCTTCTCTTGGAAATTTCCAGACACTGTAGCCAATCTGCCATATTTTGGTTCAAAGAACAAAGAACAAAGAACAATACAGCACAGGAACAGGCCCTTCGGCCCTCCAAGCCCGCGCCGCTCCCCGGTCCAGGATTGAATCCTGAATCCAGGATCCCCGCCCAATTTTCCAGCCTATCTACATCCTAATATCCTATCCACCGAGCTGTCCCTCACAGCTACGATGCTTTGTTCATCACAACCTATTAACTCACCCCCACCCCCCCATTCCAGACCATGTGATCTCCAGGGAGAGGCGAAAACCCAGAGTGAAAACCCCAGGGCCAATATGGGGAAAAAAAAATCTGGGAAATTCCTCTCCGACCCCCTGTGGCGATCGAAATGAGTCCAGGAGATCACACTGGCCCTGATCAGAAAATGCTTCCCAACCCTATTCATTTCCACTTCTGTTTTACGAACACCATCTGAATTCCCTGCCCCCGAGACAGGTTCCCAACTATCCGCAGTCTCGCTCTGTACTGGCACCAGCAAGATGATCATAGAATGAAGCCTTGAAACGAGAAACAAAGAACAATTAGCCCGCGCCGCTCCCTGGTCCAAACTAGACCACTCTTTTGTATCCCTCCATTCCCACTCCATTCATATAGCTGTCTAGATAAGTCTTAAACGTTCCCAGTGTGTCCGCCTCCACCACCTTGCCCGGCAACACATTCCAGGCCCCCACGACCCTCTGTGTAAAATATGTCCTTCTGATATCTGTGTTAAACCTCCCCCCCTTCACCTTGAACCTATGACCCCTCGTGAACGTCACCACCGACCCGGGGAAAAGCTTCCCTATCTATGCCTTTCATAATTTTATACACCTCTATTAAGTCTCCCCTCATCCTCCGTCTTTCCAAGGAGAACAACCCCAGTTTCCCCAATCTCTCCTCATAACCAAGCCCCTCCATACCAGGCAACATCCTGGTAAACCTCCTCTGTACTCTCTCCAAAGCCTCCACGTCCTTCTGGTAGTGTGGCGACCAGAACTGGACGCAGTATTCCAAATGCGGCCGAACCAACGTTCTATACATCTGCAACATCAGACCCCAACTTTTATACTCTATGCCCCGTCCTATAAAGGCAAGCATGCCATATGCCTTCTTCACCACCTTCTCCACCTGTGACATCACCTTCAAAGATCTGTGGACTTGCACACCCAGGTCCCTCTGTGTCTCCACACCCTTTATGGTTCTTCCATTTATCGTGTAGCTCCTCCCTACATTATTCCCACCAAAATGCATCACTTCGCATTTATCAGGATTGAACTCCACCTGCCATTTCTTTGCCCAAATTTCCAGCCTATCTATATCCTTCTGTAGCCTCTGACAATGTTCCTCACTATCTGCAAGTCCTGCCAGTTTTGTGTCGTCCGCAAACTTACTGATCACCCCAGTTACACCTTCTTCCAGATCATTTATATAAATCACAAACAGCAGAGGTCCCAATACAGAGCCCTGCGGAACACCACTAGTCACAGGCCTCCAGCCGGAAAAAGACCCTTCCACTACCACCCTCTGTCTTCTATGACCAAGCTAGTTCTCCACCCATCTAGCCACCTCCCCCTTTATCCCTGGTTCTGCACAATCCATTTTCTCAATAAGCAAAATGTTATGGTTTGATTTACACAGTTTCATTTATCTCTTTCATGTCTTAGGGACATGACAGCAGTGATTTTATCCACTGAGCCAATGGGGCAGCAGAAATACATTTTTAGGGATGAGTTCAGTATTGTATTAGGTCATTTCAAACATGACTCAGAGGGCGGGAGTTTCCGGTTTTGGTGTGAGCGTGCCCGGAAAATCCTGCCCAAAGTCAACGGACCTTTGCATGGTCCGCCTCCCGCCTGCTACGATTGCTGTGGCAGGTGGGGTGGGAAAATTAACCCCAGAGTGTTTGGTTAATGCTGACTTTACATGTGAAAAATGTAGTGTCAACTTGCCCAACATCAAGATATCTTACCTTGAAGAGTTTAAAACTTTACAAACTAAATGAAGAACTATAACTATACTTCTGAAACACTTATATGTCTATTGACTAATAGGAAACCTAGAGTTTGTAACCTTCTACCCAATAACATTAAATATGTCATCTGTATTATAATTGTACAAATGTAAAAAATGATTGCTATGACTGGACTAATAATGCTGGACATACATGAGCTTGCATAGCTAATTGAGAATCTATCCTATTATTACATGTTGTATATAATCTGGAAGCTTGTGCTTAAATGGGCTGAAGATGTTTTTATTCAAATCTATCCTGTGACCTCACCCATGTGCCCAATGGCAGGGAATTTATTTCTTTAGGCTTGGTTACCCTTATAACTGTGTTTTAATGTGCATTTGCCTGGCAGAAATCTTTGCAGGGATCATGTCAAAGAAATGTTTCTAAACCATGCTTGTATTTGCCACAGAGAGGCGTTTGACTTGCCTCAATGAAAGTGGTAAAACCAAAGGCTGGGTTTGTAAATATAAATGTCCTTCCATCACCTCACACAAAACTAAAGAGTGCCTTTGCATAGGGGGTGAATCATCCTCCATGCAGAAGTTGTTAATATAAATACACTGGTACTTGGGCACAGATTCATTCCTCCTTCCTCTCTGTCATGTTTTGGACATGGTTTAGTAAAATAAAGGAGGTTTGTGAAGACACAAAATCAGGCTGGCATAAATACAGCACCATGTGCCATGCAATAACCAGCCACAACAAGATTGTACCAGCTTGTGCCTTAGCCACTTCCACTATACACATAACAGTCATACTTGAGTCAAATACATTTAAATCAAACAAATGCCCTATTTCACAAGTTAAATCAATAGTAAAATGACTTCACATTTTGTGAAACCTAGTCCGCGATTCTCCCATCGCGACCTGCAACTTTTCTGTCGGGTTGCGGTGGGAGACGTGTGCCGGCAGCCTTGTTCCGGGATTTGCACATGCGCCGGGAATGCATGCGCATCTCCCAGAGCTGGCGATCAGTCGCCGGTCAGACCACGCTGGAAACAGACATGAAGACAGGTAAGTCATTTGAATCTGTTTTAAATGTATTTTAAATATATTCTCAATCTAATTATCAGGAACTTTCCGGTCCCAATTGAATCTCCCACCCCGCCAGGTGTACTTCATTCCAGCGGGGTTTAGACTAGCTCCCCACGTTTGGGGAACTAGCAGCAGACCCCACTGGAATGAAGGGGGGGGGGCAATCGGGGCCCCCTAGGGGGTCGGGCAGTGGGAGGGTGGTGCCCCCTGGGCATGGGCACCCTGGCAGTGCCAGCCTGTGCCACTGGCACTGCTCATGGGGCACAGTGCCCATGCCCAGAGGGGGTGGGGCCTATTGTGGGCAGGACCTTGGGGCAATCAGTGGGGTTGGGGTGTCCCGCTGGCACTCTGCAGACAGGAGCGGTCTGGGATGGAGGGAGGGCAGCGATTGGGGTGGACTAGGGAGGTGGTCTACCGGGGGGGGGGCCTGCCTCCCAGGTGGGTCTGACCCTGGGGGGGATCAGACCCCGCCCCCCCCCCCCCCCCCCCGCCTGAGAGGCAGGGTCTGTCGGGATGAGGGGGATGGGGGGATTGCCACTGCTCGGTGGGGGGGGGGGGGGGGATGGACATCGGGGCACTCCGGGGCGGGGGAAGTCAGGGCTGGCCCGGGAATTGTTGTGGGGGCCATGATCGGCCCATGGGGGGGGGGGGGGGGGGGAGGCCGGAGGGGCAGCTTTGCGAGTGTCCCAGCCTGGTCAGCGATTGAGCTGGCCAGCAAACGGGGAGTCTGACAGATTGGGACCACTGCGCATGTGCAGAGTTCCAGAACTGTCAAATTCCGGCACAAATCCTACCCCCCCCAATTCCGGCACAAATGCTACCCCCCCCCCCCGGGTTTTTAATGATATTCACGACTGGTAGCTCTGTAGTGCACAGAGTGCGGAGATTCGGGTGAGAAGCTGAACTGACAAAACAGTCGGGATTTAGAACAGTTTTCCCGCCAATTCAGCACTTTTGGGAGAATTGCGGCCTTAATTACTGCAACCACAAAAGCATCCATTTTTAAAACGATGGCTGCGATAAGTTGATTGCTTTGCCTTTGCCATGCCTTGCTTTAAGTTGGTTTTTCTCTACACCCGATCTATGACTGTAACGCTATATTCTGCACTCTCTCCTTTCCTTCTCTATGAATAGTATGCTTTGTCTGTATAGCACACAAGAAACAATACTTTTCATTGTATATTAATACATGTGACAATAAATCAAATCAAATCAAATCAGATTCTCTCGTAAAACAACTAAGTGCTCCGCCAAAGGGAAACCTGAGTAGCTGGCCTCAAACCCATTAATTATATTGAAATAACAATTAAAAAGTATTCATCAGATTCTCGCCTGCTCTGGGTGGGAATCTGAATGGGGCCAGTGCAACAGGCAGGGAGACTCAAAGCAGGTTTGATGCCTGCTGGGAATCCTGTTTTGGCTCTCACACCTGAGTTAGCTAATATGCCAGTGGCAATCCTGACTGCAGCTAACGGCAGTGGGGATTCACCCCCTTTACTTAGCCACTTATTTCAATAGATAATGGGGGTAAATTTTGAAAACAAGATGCTCACCAAAGGTACACAGGCGGAACAGGAAAGGCCATGAGGAAATTCAACCTTCACCACCCACACACCGACAACGCCCCCCCCCCCCCCCCCCCCCGCCCCCACAATGCATGTCACACTATCTACGCACAGATATACAAAAATCACACATTGGTTTCAAGGGACCCTGAATACTTAACCAAACATAACTTTAGACATATATTCCATATGGTGTCAAATTCAAGCCATATGTAAATAACCCCTTCAGAAGGTTATGCAACACTTTTCATATGAATTAGGTTAGGACCAGATTCCAGGGTTATACCAGAAGGTTAGGAGATGAGTTTTCTCGGGTCTGCCCCCCTGTTCCTTCACTGTAACTTTGCTGGAGGTTCGACAGGAACCCAGTCTACGTCCCTCGGAAATTCTCAGCTTTAATGTTGCTGGGAAGCAATCCTCATGCCGTATATAATATTTACTTTAATTGTGGTCCAGTTGTATCGTAAACGCTTCCAGATCAGAGTACGTATACTGGAATTTACATTCTCATTGAAAGCAGTCAAAAAATGTGTTGTAAATTTTTATTAGTTGGAAACTGTTTGGCCAAGCAGTTGCTGGTTTGAAAATGTGGGTTAAATGTTTTCTGGCAATAAATCAATGTGGTAATTCAAACTCAGAAGCTTTGGGTTGGTGTGGCTCAGGTTTCATTTTATATTTTGGTTGTGTGATGTGAAAGACGTGTTTGTCTTTTGAAATGGAGGCACCTTTTCTGTCACATAATTTCTATAAAATGTATTTTCTCTATGAGTTGATATTATTAACACAGATTGTTACATTGAACAATTTGTAGTTTTTGTAACTTTCCTCTTTTTTCGCTATGTATGTATAGTGTCACTGATTTTCTCCATTAACCTTATTCTCCTAAAGGCACTAACTATTGCTGGACCACAATAACAAGGTGGCACGGTGGCACAGTGGTTAGCACTGCTGCCTCACAGTGCCAGGGATCCAGGTTCGATTCCAGCCTTGGGTCTCTATCTGTATGGAATCCGCACCTTCTCCCCGTGTCTGCATGGGTTTCCGCCGGGTGCTCTGTTTTCCCCTCACTGTTCAAAGATGTGCAGTTTAGGTAGATTGGCCATGCTAAATTCTCCCTCAATGTACCTGAAAAGGCACTAGAGTGTGGCGACTAGGGGATTTTCACAGTAACTTCATTGCAGTGTTAATGTAAGCCTACTTGTGACGAATAAATAAACTGTACTCCACTCTCTACTGATTGAAAATAAGTGAATGTTGACCATTGTCATGTGAGCTAGATTTTACTAGATAGTTAGATTTTAAAATGTCTCCTTTAACTTAATATAAAATTGGGAAATCCTGAAGCACCCCTGCAGGGAAGACAGGCTTATGTGGTCTGGTTGCCATGGGGATGAAACTCAAACAGAAATTATTAAAACCAAGTGACAATTTTCACATCTTTTCACAGTTATTCACATTTAGCTGCTTTTGTAAGACGCAAAGGGAGAGAGACAATGCAGCGACTGCTTTGAAGGGCAGGAAAATACTGTTTTTGTGTTAGCAACCAGGATACTGGTGCAAGCTGATTTTCTGTTTGAAAAGGAAAAGATAGAACAAGCGGGACTATGAGAAATTTAAGGATCAAAGGGTCACCAACATAGTGGAAATTGGTTCTGGAATACTTTGGCTGAGTGGAATGAATTTTGAAGGACACAGGAAGATACAACCTAATGTGGCAGGGAGAAGGGAACCCACTCGAGAACAGGGAGTAATTTGATCTTCTAATTCTATATTTTTATGAAATTCATTGTTTCCTGTGTCCCTAGGTGCTAAGTTATCATTCTGTGGAGATGGTAACATTTAAGTTACAGCATGTTCCACTGTTTGTTATATTTGTTCTGCCTAGTAACAAGGGTGAGATCCTCTTGGAGTGTTATGTTCGGTCACCAGATCAGTTTGACGGTCAGTGAGCAGTCAGTTTTTAGTCAGTCAGCCAACAGGTGTCTCAGGTGAGGGTCAAAGACAAAGGGCAGCAACAAATCCCAAATAAGGGACAAAGAAAGGAGCAGAGAAAAAGGCTCCAACTTAGAGAGAGAGGGCTGCAAGGAGCAAACTTTAAGTAAAATGAGCTCAAGAGAAGCCCGGGAAACCAAAGGCAGTTGGAGGTGGTGACTTTATGCAGTGGGCCTTTGACACAGAGGTATCCCTTTGGTGCAGTGGCATTCTGCTTAGTGTGGCCAGAGGGCTGGAATTGTCCTTGTGAGCTAATGTTGGAGCATACTCGAGAATCCAAGAGAATTAATCTTGGAAGGCAAAATTGAAACACTGCTAGGTGGGCTGTTGTTAAAGTTTTTCGAGTCAGAGTTACTGGTGGAGAGAATTCCAAGGCAAGATCTTCAAATGTAAAGATTGGAAATCCTTGTGAGAGAGGTGGAGTTTCAGTAAGTCTGGATGACTCACAGTCTGATTAATGTCTAGGTGGGTTGTTGAGAAATCTATGCAATCTGTTTTGATTGCATCTGTCATTTATTATGTAGTGTGATGTGGTTGACAGCTGTTAATTCACATGTATCTCATATTTCCCAGAAATATTAGTGTATAAGTTAGATATTGTAAAGTGTTTTATCTTTCTAACCTTGTGTAGCCAAGTTTACTTTTGTTTATTCAAAACCCATGGGTTGAGATTCTTTGGCTTCCCCTCAGCATTTTTCTTGGTGGTGGGATCCTCTGGTCCCGCTGCTGTTGAAAGGAATTCCCATTGAAGCCCATTGATGGGAAACCCACAGCAGGACCGTGCCCCCAGCTGGGATGTGGAGATGCCGGCGTTGGACTGGGGTAAACACAGTAAGAAGTTTAACAACACCAGGTTAAAGTCCAACAGGTTTATTTGGTAGCAAAAGCCACACAAGCTTTCAGAGCCTTAAGCCCCTTCTTCAGGTGAGTGGGTGATACAGCATCACTAGTATGTATCACCCCCAGCTGGGACCAGAGAATCCCACCGGCCTGGAATTCCAGCCATGGAATCTTTATTAACTTAGGAAGTATCTTGGATCTCAAATGTTGTCTACTTCAAATAAAATGTTATTGGTCTCTAACCAGATCTCACCAACAACGTGGGATTGGTGAGGAATCATAATAATATATCTGCCAGAGGTCCGATGTACAATCAAACGAGTTGCAAGATATATCCTGATTACATTAATTAATTAATTAATGGAAAAGCACCTTTTCTTTAGTTTGGCATTAGTTGCCTGTTATGTACTGTTTGATCTACATTGTTCTTAGTGCGCTTGTTCCAGTAAAAGTGTGAAAGCATGACACTTTCTCCTTCTGTTTAATTCCATTGTAACCGGAAAATTCACTTCATTTTTAAAAGCTGTCCATTTCTATGGAAATTGTAACTTTAACACCATCAAAATGATCCTCGCCTCACCCAATACCTCCACACATTGACTTTCCAATGGACTTATTGAAGATAGTTGGGAGAAGGACCCATGTTTTTGCCTTGATCCCCAAATCGATAACACTGGAGCCAATTGTAAAGCCCACCTCTGTGCCCATATCCGAATCATTTCCCTGGTCAGCAGACTGACTCAGTCTCACCATCGTCTCCCTAAATCAAACATAGTGCGTGCAGGGGCCAGTTATACAAAGACAGGTCTGCCAAGTCAGGAAATCTCCCTACTTGAGCTTCCAGGCTTGATGGCAAAACTCCAGCCCCTTTTGTCACATTGGAAGTTGAACCAAAGACAGGATAGAAACAAAATAGGATCTGACCATTGCTTGAGTTCTGAAGCTTTATTCTGATGAACATTAATTGAAAATAATACATTTTTTGCACAGAAATTGTGGATCCTATACTAGTGTCAGAGGCTGGAATAGTGTCATAGGTTAGTTTTTAGCAGAAAGTCAGTTGTCTCACCAAATGATTTTTCCATTACTTCCCCTCTGCCTTAGATATATACAGAAAGCACGGTATCACATGTAATATATTTAACAACACTCAGCTTATACTGAGTTCTCGCAGGCAGCAATGTACGAACTAACATGTTTGATGACCTTCAGCTGTACCTCAAATTGCTTTCCCACCAGTTTTCATAAAGTGGGAGATGAAGTTAAGGTAATAATTTATAGCCTACAGTTTGTTTCAATCTATTTTTTATCTTGAAAAAAATCATATAAAATACAATTTGAGATGTTTACTACCAGTCTTTTGATCTAAGTTTTTAACAGCTGCTCATTGTGACTGCTTTGCTGTCCAATAAACTGCATAGTTTCTCAAATAAGGTTGGAGCCTGTGGTAGAGACCTTCATGTCAGCTGACTAGGAAAAGTATTAACCAATCTTGTCAAATGTCTAAATGCTCAATGTTGTTAAAGTTGGTTCCTGTCAAGAAACAGTTGAGTGAATCAGCCATCCCGCACCTCCAAGATAGAATAGAATCAGTGATGTAGAGATGACATGCGCTCAGAGTGAGGGTTATTATATTGTAGCTACAACTCTATTGCCCACTGGAATACAGGAACACCCTTAGATGCACTACTGTTGTCCTAACAGCAGATTGCATCCGAATATTTTGTATATATATGTTATGTTTTGGTTAACACAATGTTATGTAAACCGTCACTTGGTGGCTCAGAAGCTGAATATTGTTGGAAGGAGAGATGTGTTACCAAAGTTTTTCATCTTGCACTCATCAGGACAAATGTAAGGATGCCAAATTTCAAATGATCACAATCATTTATACTACAGGAGAAAAGGTTATAGATTGGTTAGCAAATCCACTCTGATTGGCCAAAACATTGCCATGGAGACAGCAATGGGGAATGATAGCCTCTTTAAGCTCCTACAAAAAAGATGTAAGTCTGGAATATTTTCCTCTTGTTTGTGGGGAATGAGGGTCCTGTGTATGAGTGCATGTCACTTCTAGCAAGAGTAAATAAGTTCTCCACTGATCATCCCAAATTAGATATCAGCATGGCTTTTAGCACACTCAGGATTGTTCCTCAAGTGCTGCCAATCACTGAGTCTAACAGTGGACAGTTTGTTTTGGGTTTTGCAAGCAAGGGCTGTTTGAGTATGGTCTGTACTTCTACACAATTGAGCAACATTGTGTATGAATTTCAGTACCAGTACCATGCTAGATATGTAGGCTGTACAAGTGTTGACTGCATGTTCCTTTTGTTGTATGTAATAGGCAGAGTACAATCCTCTGATGGCAGGAATGAGGCCATGTGGTAAAACCATTGAAGATGACAGTGTGCTCAAACCTAATCTAGTTTCTCACATTCCACTTCAATCCACAATCTCTTCTGATTTAGAAGCTACAGATGTTGCAAGCATGCACCTCTTGTCCCCCTCCCCCCCACCCCCCCCCCCCCCCCCCCTCACCTCTCCCAATCATCTTCCCTCATTGCAACGCTCCCCATGTACCTTTCTCCCTGCTGATACCCAAGAAGTGACACCTGGTCAGAGAGTAGTGAAAGAGAAACAGGTGGAAGAAGTCACTGATGTAAAAGAAACACTGTCCCTGACTCTCATGCTTGTAGCCGCCAGCTCAGATACTGACACTGCACATACCCTCGAGGATAGCATAACAACAGGATCTGCATGTGAGAAGACATTGGGTGTGATCGGTCTGCAGCCAGGGCAGGGTAGCAGGGTAATCGCACTACCAGCTCAGTAGAGAGTGTGGTCACATCAGAATTCTGTTGTAGGATTCAGATGAGAACGTTAATGAGCTGACATGCAAAACCAGGCTGAAGGCATGCACAATGAAAAGTTTGGTGCATTGATTAGTCTGCTAAAAAGCCAGCTATCATTGTCAAAGAACATGGAGAAGGCACAATTTTGGCATAGGCCTTTACATAGAGCTTGGGACCCCGTGTAAAAGCGGTGGCCAACACCATTAGCATCTTTGCAGACTTGATCATGATGCAGTCTCTGAGGGTCAGTGCCTCAGCTTCCATTGCAGAAGCCACCCAACATCTTGATGCTACAGTGGAAGGGAGTTCAGGCTGAAATTATATAAGGTCAGTTGGTCTCCATGCAACACAGGTTGCCATCATGGCTATGGATAACATTGTTCAAAGTAGTTGGCAGGGTTTTGCAGCATATTAGCGTTCTGTCTTCCAATTGATTATTCGGATTATTGAGGCATGCCCTGGGGGTATATTTGTAGCTCAATGGAGTTTGATGTCCTTTCTAACGAAGACAGCATTTGTCCTCCCACAAGTGTCAGTCGGCCTGTGCCCTTGCTGTTGCCTGTTAGCCAGCCAGCCCAGACTGCTGTCATTGATGCCAAGATAGTGCAGTCTACAGTCAGGTTTTATAGAGTTAGACCTGGTCAATGTCATCATCCAAAACTCTGCAGTCTCCTCCAATGAAAGTCAGTGAACTTCTGCTAGCCACGTTATAACCCCTCAGGAAGCACTGCACAAGAGCACTAGGACAGTCAAAGGTATACAAAAGGGAGGCACCAAGGGAATGTACAAGGTGTTTAGTTTACATTTGTATAGAATATGGCCTAGTTTGCTTTTTAAATTTTGTTGGAATATTTGTTTCGTAGTGTCTTTATTTTTGTATTGCGGCCAGATGATGATGCAATGGTCAGTGGTAGGTAAAGATGGGAATATAGGTGAATGGAGATTTGGGATTGCATTTAGTGATACCATGATCAGTTGAGCTGCTCAAAGACAACCCAACCAGAAAGGGATTAGTTCAGTTGCCTCCTCCCCTTCCTCCTTCTCCTCCTCAATTGTTCACTCCTTGTGAGATACAAGGACTGTGCCCTCCAGATAATAAAGATGTGCAGCCTGGGGGAGAGCACTATTAATCTTGACAGCCACACTGTTGAGTACTGCCGGGGTCTTCCAGAGCAGTTCAGACAGCAGAAACATTGGGGGGAATTTTCCCATTCTGCCTGCCATGGGAATCATAGCAGGAAGGGGACGGATCATGGAAAGGTCCGTTGACCTAAGGTGGGATTCTCCGGTTTTGGAGTGGGCGCGGCCGGAAAATCCCACCCATTGTTTCAGCATGTCTATTGCCTGCTCTAACACATTTATTGTTCAAGCATTACTTTCCTTGTATACATGCTTTCTATGTGTTCATGAAATTTGCAGTGGAGTGAGCCCCCTGTAACACCACATTCTGTACCCACCCCTTTCCTTCTCTATGTACGGTAAGCTTTATCTGTATAGTGCCCAAGAAACAATACTTTTCACTGTGTACCAGTACATGTGGCAATAATAAATCAAAACAAAAATCAAATCGAGTCATCGAAGGATAGATCTTGTCACCCATTATCCATTGTCATGGTGGCTAAGATACAGAATGAACCCATCCTGATTATTGAGGCATGCCCTGGGGGTATATTTGTAGCTCGATGGAGTTTGATGTCCTTTCTAAGAAAGACAACATTTGTCCTCCCACAAGTGCCAGTCGGCTTGTGCCCTTGCTGTTGCCTGTTAGCTGTTAGTGCTGCTGGTTACCTGTCATTGACCTATGTAATACACCGAGTTTGATTGCACACTGCTGGATGTTGAGGGAGTGGAATCCTATTCAGTTGCAGTACATCTCATAGTTGACAGGTGGCACTCGCAAATTGATGTCAGTGTAGTCAATGGCACTTTGCAAGATGGGGAAACCTGCAATCCTCACAAAATTGTTTGCTCACTCTGCCTGTAACAGCGACCAACGAACTTTCTGAGATGTTTCAAATTTCATCGACTCCACCCTGGAGCGGTAAGGCCTCTTTCTGAGAGCCTTTCTTCCTCTCCATTTTCAGCTCCTCCTCCCTCTTCCAGCAGCTTGTCTTACTCTGTGTCACCGCTGATTACTATCTCTATCAAGTTGCATTGCAATGGGAACGCAAAATACTCCACCCATATCTGAAAACCTGTGTTAGGTGATGGCCTAGTAATATTATTGCGAGCCTATTAATCCAGAAACTCAGCTAATGTACTGGGGACCCGGGTTCAAATCCCACCATGGCAGCTGGTGAAATTTGAATTCAATAAAATATATCTGGAACTAAGAATCTACTGATGACCATGAGACCATTGTGGATTGTCTGAAAAACCCATCTGGTTCACTAATATCCTTCAGGGAAGAAATCTGCCGTCCAGCCTACATGTGACTCCAGAGCCACAGCAATGTGGTTGACTCTCAACTACCCTCTGAACAAGGGCAACTAGGGATGGGCAATAAATGCTGGCCAGCCAGCGATGCCCCATGTCCTACAAATGAATAAAAACAAACTTCTGAGTACTCCAGTAATCACAAACACTTCTACAAACCCAGTAGAAATAGTTAGTAAAAAAGACAGTAGAAGACAATCAGCAACTCGCTGTAAGATTAAATCACACTGGTCGATGGTCCATCTTGCTGCTGATCTCATGTTCAGCTGCATATGTTTCAGAGATGGTGATATCTGGAGTGTTGTGCTCCAAAGTGGCAGCAGTGGTGCCCAGTCAATGTTAAATTCTTACTGACGTCACAATCTGCTAACTCCATATACACCCAGCAGACACTTGCAGTGGCCATGCTGATGCCTTCACCAAAATGGCAGCTGGCAGATCTGGCATCAGAACTGTACACTCATGGAGCCAAAATGGCACCCATAGCACTGAAAAAAAATAGGTGCTAAGGAGCTGAATCTTGCAGCTTATGACTCCAGTTGGAGAATGTTTGAGAGTGTAGGCATAGTTTAGTTCCGATTGTCCCATGGATAGAATAGCCTGCTGACATGCAACATTCAGACTGAAACATGACAAATGAGTACTTGGATACAGCATTAGGATGCTGTAGACAGGTCCCCAAAAACATGACAAATGAGTACTTGGATACAGCATTAGGATGCTGTAGACAGGTCCCCAGCACCTTAAGAAGTGAGAAAAGTTATTTTTAGACAGAATCACTTTGTATTATTCCTCCATTTTGGCTCCCTGAATACAATAGCAGCGTCTTAAAAATTATAACTGCAAATCCGAATGGAATCCTAAAGGATAACAGTGCACAGCTGTGAAGAGCTGTTTATCCAGATCATTGTGTTTTCCTCTCTTGAGGCGAGTATGTCATGGCTGTTTATGCTCATGGGAACCTGAAGAGGGAAGACATTAATTATAGAGAAAAAGCCTCCATCAAAATTCCAACACCAAATTAAACACATAACAAGCAAGCTGTTTGTATGTGTTTTTTGAAAGGTCTTACTCAGGCTATGACCAAAATGGTTCCAATAGTTTATTTTGTTATCACTGCCAATCTGAGGTGCGTAGATAACAGATCAGATGTAGATAAATAATAACAGTCTGTGTGGAGTTTGCACATTCTCCTTGTGTCTGCGTGGGTTTCCTCTGGGTGCTCCGGTTTCCTCCCACAGTCCAAAGATGTACGGGTTAGGTTGATTGGCCATGCTAAAAATTGCCCTTAGTGTCCTGAAATGCGTAGGTTAGAGGGATTAGTGGGTAAATATTTGGGATATGGGGGTAGGGCCTGGGTGGGATTGTGGTCGGTGCAGACTCGATGGGCCGAATGGCCTCTTTCTGTACTGTAGGGTTTCTATGATTCTATGATTCTATGAACAGATCTAAACACATGTACCACTGAAGGCAAGAAGTTAAGTTGACGATTATGCATATGAAAGTCAGGGATCAGCCAGTAACTACTGTAACTACATTCTTGCCATATTTTATTCAGTATCAAATAGGGAAACAGCAATTTGCATCATTCACAATATCTGCGATGAGATGATTGAGAGAATTGGAATTTGCATGTTTAATTCTGATTGCATTTCAACATCTTCATTTTACTTGAGAGAAGTGAAACCGCCATTTGAATACTAAGTTCTCTGGAAACTCTTACGAAAACACGTGGTGTTTCATTGGAAACCCTTGTGGTAACTATCTGACCCTGCGGTCATATTAGAAATGTATTTCAATAGTGGTTCACAGGAATATGTCAAGATGGCTAGCATTCCTCTAGGTATCAGAGTACAAAAGGCTCTTTCAGCTGCTGGATGTTTTTTTCTTTATTTCAAATTCTACACTATAAGTCAGGGACTTTAGTCTGTGAATAAGCAAAAGGGGGTGGTGGTGTGGGGAGAGGGAGCAGGGGCCATCTATAATTCTTGAACAAACCTCCCATTGAGATCTTTAAATAGCGCATGTTTGGAAATGGCTATAATCAAGCCGCTGTAGGCTGTGTGATGGTATTTTTACACTCGTGCCCCACAAATAACCAGAATTCCACCAATGTCATGAGAATGTTTAGCAAAATTGACTTCTGAAAATAATAGCGGCATAAAAGAGTTGCCGTTTTGGTGTGGACGTTTATGGACTTATAAACATGATAGAGGTGAGAAGCAACAGATGGCATTGAGGTTCCTTCGGAACTTCAGCAAATACAAGAGTTAAGTATTTGTAAAAGGATCTAGGTGTCTTTTCCAACCATATGCATGGCTAATAATCTGGTTTAGGGGCTCAATTGATCCATAAACCGTGAGGAAAGCTCGAGTAGTGTAAAATGGCCTGGTATGATCCTAAAGATCAGATTACAGTCAAAATAACAACTAGCCACTGTAAAAATGTGTGGTCATTTTAAGAATTTAGGAAGAAACCAAGTATGGGAATGGCCATTTGATCCATCAAAGCTCACCCTATTCGAAATCTTACTTCTCTCATTGTTAGCAAAGCCTTTTCTGAACAAAACATAATTATGTCTCTATCTCCATTTGAGTAAGAAATTAGCTGAAAGTTAGAAAACATTAAGTATTCATTACAGGAGTTAAGAACGGATGAGGGTGCAATGTTAGTTGAGTCAAAGAATCATGGAATCATAGAATCGTGCAGTGCAGGAGAGGCCCTTTAGCCCATCAAGTCTGCACTGACATGGTCCTGTGGGGATTAATACTGGGACCACTAATGGGTCAAAATTTGGTGCTAAAATAATGGTGAGGCCAATGGCAATTGTCATTATTTATATTTAAATTGTTCAGCAACGTTGGGGCAGCACGGTGGCACAGTGGTTAGTGCCACAGTACGATGGATCTGGGTTCGATTTCTGGCTTGGGTCACTGTCTGTGCGGAGTCTGCACATTCTCCCTGTGTCTGCATGGGTTTCCTCCGGGTGCTCTGGTTTCCTTCCATAGTCCAAAAGACGTGCTGGTTAGGTACGTTGGCCATGCTAAATTCTTCCTCAGTATATCCGAACATGCGCCGGAGTGTGGCGACTCGGGGATTTTCACAGTAACTTCATTGCAATGTTAATGTAAGCCTACTTGTGACTAATAAGTAAACTTTAAACTTTAAGTGAGGAGCAGATACATGATTAAATGGTAATATCCAAAGGTTGCTGCCTGAGTTGTACCTTTCCACTATCAGCTTTCCAGAATAGCATTTTGTCAGTTTCACCATGGACACACATTGAGTGTTGCGAAGTTGCTGTAATGCACAGTAGATTTGAACTAAACACACTGCAGATATTTAGGGCTAGTAATTCGTAACACAAGTATCATTTTAAAAATATGATCATTATTAACTTTTGTGAATCAACATCTCTAAATTTGAAAATAAACTATTACAAGTGTGGCGTCACATTCTTTCGAGTTTTGCATTTAAAAATGTCAAGATTAAGTAGCGTATAGTATCCTAAGTTTTATTAATTGGGGCAGTGAGTACAAGAGTAAAGAGGTCATGTTGAATTTATATAAGACACTTGTTTGGCCTAATCTAGAGTACTGTATTCAGTTCTATACTGGACGATGGATATGAATCCATTGGAGAGAGTTCAGAGGAGATTCACAAGAATGATTCCAGGGATAAAGAACTGTAGCTATGAGGATAGATTGGAGAAGCTGGGTCTGTTTTCCTTGGAGAAAAGGAGACTATGGAGGTATTCAAGATCCTGAGGGGTATGGACAGGGGGAATAGCAATAAACATCAAGAACGAGAGGGCATGGGTACAAAATGATAGGCACATGGAGTAGAAATGATATGAGGAAAAAAAAATTTCACCCAGAGGGTAGTTGGAATCTGGAGCAAACTTCCTGAGAAGCTGGTGAAGGTGGGTTTCATTGATATATTCAAAAGGTAATGGATTACTATCTAAAAAGAAAGAATACACAAGGCTATGGAGATAAGACAAGGGGAGTGGGACAAGGTGGAATGCTCTTTGAGGGAACCAGTGCAAACTCAATGGGCCAAATGGGCTCCCTCTGTGTTGTACAGATTCTGTGATTCTGTAAAAAGTATTTTTCTTCCTTTTCCTTCCTTTTTTTCCCCTCTGACAACTCAATTATTTCCCTTTCTATTTCTGTACTTGATTTGCTAATGAATTCACCTCCTTTAATTCTCCTTCCTTCTCAATTCCTCCTGTAGTTATTTCCTAATCCTTAAATCTAATTGGTTAAGAAGGTGCTTTTAGCCCTCAGGCCCTGCTGATCGCTTCCCTTTGCGCTGTTATGAATTGTCACTTTCAGCAACTTTGTGGGCAAAGGTCTTTGAGCTGAATGCTATTGGAGCAAGTGTAACCAGTGTAGACACCACTAGATGCCATCCTAAAGAAAAATTGGCCCATATTCATAGGATCCTTATAGTGTAGAAGGAGGCCATTCAGCCCATTGAGGTTGCACCAACTCTCCGACAGAGCATCCCTCGCAGGCCCTATCCCTGTAACCTACACATTTTGGGACATTAAGGGGCAATTTAGCATGGCCAATCCATCTCACCTGAGCATCTTTGGAATGGGGAGGAAACCGGAGCATCCGGAGGAAACCCATGCAGACACGGGGAGAATCTGACAGTCACCCAAAGCCGGAATTGAACATGAGTCCGTGTTGCTGTGAGGCCACAGAGCTAACTACTATACCACCTTGCCGCCCCTTCTAACATATTCTTCTAACATACATCAGCAACTTGGTTTCAGGAAATCAAATCCATAACCGATACTGAACTCGGGGAAACATGAATTTGAAGGATGTTGCTCAAGAAATACAAAATGAGTTGGACAAAATATGTAAATGGTTACAAAAATGACAGTTAAAAATTAACATGGGTAAATATGAAGTGCTACACAAAAAGAAAACAAATGAGCAACATGCATAGTCTGTGAATAAACTAACCATAGATAAAATTGAAAAAAATCTAGGAATCTTAGTAGACTCTGCAAGCAAAATGGCAATTAGAATTATGAACTACAGAGTTAAAACAATAGAGTTTGGTGATTCTCCCTTTAAGGGCAACACAGCAGAGTAGGGGTCACCTGGCCTGAGTGACCAATCGGGACTCACAAAAGGGAATCACCCCAGGGGGAGGAGCTTTCTTGGGCAGAGGTATTTTTGAGCTAGCTGTAAACATGCTGCTGCTCTTGAAGATCACAAAATAAATCTCTCGTTGTTTACTGATGAAATCTCTGAAAGTGCATCATTACAAGAGTACACTCAGGAGGTCATTGCTCAAAATGTGCATTATTCAGCTAAGACCACATCCTGCATAGTGTGCCTGGTACCTTTCTCTCAACCACAAGGAAGACATTCAAGCACTGGAGATGAAGAAACTTGAGACTGATGAGAATCTAACCCTGGCTATTTGTATTGTGACAACGGGTTGGAGAAACAACTTTCAAGCCAGAGGAGTAAACTAAAAGGTAACTTAAAAAGTAAATTATCCAGATTACTTTAAATTAAATTACAAGATTAGAACAAGGAAACATTGGTTAAACTGAAGCAAAGTATTTAAGACTGATATCACAACATTTTCCAACTCGTGGTGTTAATGCTTGATATAAATACGTGTTGTTATGTGGCATCACTGACCTCCATTCCTTTCCAAGGTCCTTAAATGTGCAAATAAAATAAAAACTAAAAGTCCCTCTCTGCGAATAGAGCAAAGCTGGATGCCAGGGCTGAACAGGAATTCCTTGCATCCAGCACTGCTAATGTTTAAATGAGAAACAACACATTGAAAGATATGTTTCTCTTATTGACATTCTCCCCCGAGGAGTATGAAACAATAGGGAGAAATGCAGTGAGTGGAATCCAAAACAATTTCCACCTTCAACTGCCTAAATTTCCCGAAACCTTGATGGAGGGTGCTGGAGAAAGATAGATCAAAGAATGAAGGCATGAGCTGCTGAATTTAAATATTAGACTGATTACAACTGCTTTGCAATTACATAAACAATCAACCTGTGGAGGATCCTTACAAATCATATTTAAATACTGTTGCATTAACATGATGTGGTCAGTGTAATTGCTGCACAACATCTCCTCCAGAGGAGGACCACCAATCAATTTCATAGAAAATATTTTACTTTCAATTAAATTATTATTTTCTGATTAATTTGGTGAACTTAGGATACAAAACTGTAATGCAAAAAAAAGCTCACAATCAAAATCCATCTGAGTTGTATTCCTGTGTCCCAACTGGATATATTTCCACACTTGTACATAAGAAAGAGAGAAAGATTCCTCTTCAAAATTATCTATAACCTCAAAACTCAGACCATATAAGTAGTGAAAACATAAGAGAAGAGCAATCAGCACCATTCAATAAGATCTCGGCTGATCTGTATCCTAACTTCAGATGTTTGCCATCGCTTCATAGTCCTTAATATCCTGATCTAGCTAAAATCTATTGATTTCAGATTTTAAATTATCATTGAGCTAGAATCCATGACTTTTTGTGGAAAAGAGTTCCACATTCCTACAACTATTTACAAGAATTGTTTATTAAACACTCTCCTGAATGGCCGGGCTATGATGTTGAAGTTGTCGTCCTTGTCCTAGACTTGCTCCACCAGCAAATAAAGTTGCTCTCTATCCATCCTGTCGATTCCTTTCAAAATCCTGAAACCTCAGTTAGGACATCCATAACTTTCTACATTCCAGGGAATACAAGTCTGAACCCAGCTAATATTCTGGTGAATCTTTTCAAGGCCAATATATCCTTTGTAAGGCGTGATGCCCAAAACTGTGTGCACAGATATTTTAAAATTATTTAACAAGCCTGCCATTTCTTTATTTTCTTTTGCAAATTTTCCCACACCTGTTTTTAATGGCCCATATTACTTGACTATCTTGTTTCTTCTTTGTGTGTTAATCTTAGTACCACCTGCAAGTTTCTTTACATATTCCCTTTTGCAACTCTTACCGTCTTGTTGTCTTCCTTTGCTGTTCTTTATATCTCTCACAGTTCGCTGTTTCATTGTAAGTAGGGCTCTTGCCCGTTATGGGTATGTACTTGTCCAGTGTAAAGTTAAATTATCTTCTAACACATCTGTTCATCTATAGTTTTATGCAATAATAGTTTTGACTAATTTGCTGTTGTCAACTTCTATCTCATCTCATTGAAGTTAACCTCTTTCAAATCTAAAGTCTTACTAACTGTGTTAGGTGACTCCTTTTCAAACCAACTATTGAACACGATTATGTACTGGGCTCCCCATCGTTGAAGATGGGGATATTTGTGGAGCCTTCTCTTCCAGTTAATTGTTTAATTGTCCACCACCATTCATGACTGGATGTGGCAGGATTGCAGATCTTATATCTGATCCGTTAGTCGTGGAAGCACTTATCTCTGTGTATGGCTTGCTGCTTATGCTGTTTGGGATGCAATTAGTCCTGTGCTGTAGCTTCTCCAGGTTGGCACCTTAATTTTAGGTATGTTTGATGGTTGATACCCTGGCTTGATGATAATGGTAGAGTAGGGGATATGCCAGACTATGAAGTTACAGATTATGGCTATATACAATTCTGTTGCTGCTGATGGCTCTCTGCCCCTCAGATGCCCAGTCTTGATTTGCTAGATCTATTCAACATCTAATTAGCATGTTGGTAGTGTGTGTCATACAACATTATGCAGGGCATCCTCAATGTGAATATGGAACTTCAACCCCACAAGGACTATCACTCCTTCCAATACTATCATGGATTGATGCATCTGCAGCAGGCAGGTTGATGAGAATGAAGTCAAGTAGGTTTTTCCCTCTTGTTGGTTCTCTCACCACCTGGCACAGACCCAGTCTAGCAGCTGTCTTTTAGGACACGTGCAGCTCAGCCAATAGTGGTGTTACCGAGTCACTCTTGGGATGGTCATCCCCCACCCAGAATACATTCTGTACCCCTGTCACCCTCAGCACTTCATCCAAGTGGTGTTCAACACAGAGGAATACTGATTCATCAGCTGAGGGGAGCCAGTTGGTAACCAGCAGGAGGTTTCCCTACGCCTTGTTTAACTTAATAGCATGAGATTTCATGCAGTCCCGAGTCAATATTGAAAACTTTCAGGGCATCACCGTCCCTACTCACCACCTCGTGGTCTGTCCTTTCAGTGGGATGGTGATGGTGATGTCTGGGGCATTGTCTGTATGAATTGGTGAGTAGGTCTGTGTCAGGCTGTTGCTTGACCTGTTTATGGGACAGCTCTTCCCACTTTTGACACTGGCCCCCAGATGTTACTGAGGAGAACTTTCCAGGGTCAACAGGGCTGGATGTGCCTTTGTCATTTCCGGCACCTGTATCGATGCTGGATGATCTGTCCATAGGAACATCTGAATTAGGAGCTCCAGGAGTTGGCTATTTGGTGCTTCAAGTCTACTCCACCATTCACCAAGATCATGGCTGATGCAGCTGTGGTCTCAATTTTACTTTCCTATCTGTCACTGCATCCCCCACCCCCATAACCCTTAATATCCATATTATTTAACAAAACTGTGTCTAACTCTGCCTTGAATAAACTCTGTGACTCTGCCTCCAATGCCTAATCTTTTCACCATGGATGTTCGAACTGTCTACTGTCTAATCCCCCACCAAGGTAGTGTAAAAGGCTTTCTCCTCCTTCCTTGAATGGAGGTCTAACCAACCTGAGGGGATGGTGGTACAGTGGAGGTGATCTAGTAATCCGGAGGTCCAGGCTAATGCTTTGGGGACAGAGTCAAATCCTACCATGGCAGCTGATAGAATTTGAATTCCATTAACAAAATCTAGGACGGAATTTTTCAGCCCTTCCCGCCGATGGAATCTGATGGTGACCCCCCTTGGTGGTTTTCCTGGTGGCGGGAAGGGTGAGCCATGCAGAAATGGCATAGACGTCGGTGGGACCTGAAGATCCTGCTGGTGGCTATTGACGAGCTGCCTCCAAAAGCGGAGAACATGCCACGGGGGACCAGAAAATCCCAACCCTGGAATTGAAACTCGGCCGGAATTCTCCAACCGTTCATGTCAATGGGATCCTCTGGTCCCGCTACTGTGTAAGAAGTCTAACAACACCAGGTTAAAGTCCAACAGGTTTATTTGGTAGCAAAAGCTTTCGGAACAGGCTGTTCCTTCGTCAGGTGGGTGGGAGTTCTGATCACAAACAGGGCACAAAGACACAAACTCAATTTACATGAATAATGATTGGAATGTGAGTCTTTACAGCTAATCAAGTCTTAAAGGTACAGACAATGAGAGTGGAGGGAGCATTCCCGCGACAATGAACAGGGATTTGACTGTGCGCCAAATTTCTTGTCCTTATTTGTAGCAATGGCGGGGTGTGAACGGCCAGAGAATTATTTCACTCATCTCCGTAATGACCATGAAATTATCATCAATTGTTGTACAAAACCCATCTGGCTCACTGATGTGCATTAGGGAAGGAAATCTGCCATCCTTCCCTGGTCTGGCCTACATGTGACTCCACGCCCATTTTCTGTTTTTACTATTTTATTATTTGCTCATCTTTTATACACGGAGTTTGATGTCTGCTATGCTTTTGGGAGGGTTGGGGGGGAGAATTATTTTCCTCCAGAGAACAGCAGGTACAGTTGAGGGGAACTACACGGATGAAAGAATATACTGAAGTTTGGTTTAATTTCTTTGCGAGGTCAGAGTTTTCCCTTTGGAGTTTAAATAGAATGCCTGATTATCTGTGGAAGCTGTAGGCCTGATTAACCTTTGCTGATCCCTTGATTTATGCTCTTATATTCTAAGCGCATCTTCAATTTAACATTAAGTTGCTCTCCGAAGCTTAAGTGGAAAACATTAAAATTGCAACCCCTTCAAACATGACCACCAGACTCTGCATTTTCACAGCACATATGTGTATAGTCAATTGAATATCTTGCAATAATCCCCAGAAAAGAGGCTTTGCAGTCTACTCAGACAAACTGAAACAGATGATGGTAACACAAGATATCTCAACAGGGACAATGAGTTATGATAGCTCTTCTGTGAGAATGAAAGAATCTTGATTCATGGGAGCCAAAGTCACTTATGAGTTATGCTCTTTCACACACTTGAAATAATGTCTGGAATTCACGATCACTGGCAAATTATTCATTTGAAAAAATAATATTGAAATGTGAACTTGTAATTGCTTTTTTTGCCCTTGGGATCTTCTCATGCGTGAACCATTGGTGCTACGACATGGGTAATCGCCAGTTACGCCTACAGAATAAATGAACACCTTCTAATTTAACTTGACTGACTCACGCAGTTGGAACAGAAATGAACAATTCCCCATTCTAGCCCTCAGTATTCATAGAAAGATTTATCTTGGCTTCATCACCAGACGCAACATACGTAACCAAACTTAAAATAAGGAATCACAATGAGTTGCTATGGCATCCTAACCAAATTCAGCATAGAACTAATAACATATGACGCTCTTCCGCATCTTTACTAATTCAATCTCGCTCAAACTAAAACAGGAATTTCCAAAATAGGAATGCTTTTCATTTCTAACTTCCTCTAACGCTCTGCGATGTGGTAGTTCTCAGAATCTGTTTGTAAAACTAAAACATTTGGATAGCTTTTTATAAAGAGCTGACACAGACGTAATGGAGCGAATGGCCTCCTTCAGTGTTGTATAATTCTATGATTCTAGGTCTGCAAGTTGTAATTGCACAGTCTGTTTCCTCAGGAAATGAGGGAAGATCGAGATCGGGCCCGGCTGGATTCCATGGTGCTGCTCATTATGAAACTGGACCAGCTTGACCAAGACATTGAAAATGCCCTCAGTGCAAACTCGTCTCCATCCAGCACGCCAACTGTTAAGAGAAGACACATTCCTGTGAGCACATTTACTTACAATCACATTCTGTTTTTTTTTGTCTGCTTCGTTTACTGATTCTGAATATTGTACAAATCTTTATTAAGACTGATATAGAAAAGACAGATTTTGGGAATAGTCTAATTTCAGTCTCATAGCCAATAAGAGAAATTTTAAATATAGATTAATGATTTTATTGAAACTGATTGAGAAAGGTAAGGGCAGAATATAGTCTGCCATATTCAGACTTTGTAATTGAAAGTAAGGGAGATCCCTCCAGAGGTAACCTTAATTGATGGCTATGACTGAAAAGCTTCAAAACAGCATCAATTTCTTGTGAAATTCGTCAGAGAAGAAAGGTACTTCGCAGGAATGAGGAAAGTAAAACTGCAACAACTGAACAGTAGCATAGGCAGAGGCCAATGATTATGTCAACCAATCTTGTGGCCACCCCTTTCTCCACACTCTCCATTGGTTGGAGTCATACCTAGCACAAAGGAAGATGGTTGTGGTTGTTGGAAGCCAATCATCTCAGCTTCACTGCAGGAGTCCCTTAGGATTGTGTCCTAGACCCAAGCATCTTCAACTGCTTCATCAATGTCCTTCCTTCCATCATTTAGTCAGAAGTGGGAGGCTGACGAGTAGTAAGTAACATTAGTGCCAGGCAATAACCATCTCCAACAAGAGACAATGTAACCATTGCCCTTTGACATTCAATGGCATTACCATTACTGAATCCTCCATTATCATGATGTGGAGATGCTGGCATTGGACTGGGGTAAGCACAGTAAGAAGTCTCTCAACACCAGGTTAAAATTCAACAGGTTTATTTGGTAGCACAAGCTTTCGGAGCGCTGCTCCTTCATCGGGTAAACCTGATGAAGGAGCAGTCCTCCACTATCAACATCCTGGGAGTTACCGATAGTCAGAAATTCAACTGGACTAGCCATATAAATATTGTGTTTACAATAACAGGTTAGAGGCTAAAAGTCCTGTGGTGAGTAGATCACATCTTGACTCCCCAAAGCCTATCCACCATCTTCAAGGAACAAGTCAGGAGAGTGCCTCAAGAACCTCGACACTATCCAGGATAAAGCAGCCTGCTTGATTGGCAAACTTTCCACAAACATTCATTCCTTCCACCATTAACACACACTGGCAGTAGTGTGTACAATCTATGAGATGCACTCACCAAGGCCCCTTAGACAACACATTCCAAACCCATAACCACTACCACCCAGAAGGGTGACAACAGACAAGTAGGAATGCCACCACCTGCAAGTTCCTCTCCAAGTCACTCACCATCCTGACTCGGAAATATATCACCGTTGCTTCACTGTCACTGGATCAAAATTCTGGAACTCCCTCCCTCTGGTGTGCATCCACCACGTCGACTGCAGCGGTTCAAGAAGGCAGCTCGCGACTACCTTCTCAAGGGCAGCAATGCCTACGTCCCTTGCGTAAATAAGAAACTGGCACATAGCAGAGAATGAATAGCTGGTGTTGGTGGTGGGGGCGGGAGGTAACTTTAAGAATGTTAAGTAAATCTTTATAATTTTATTTTCAGAGATTGGAAGGACAACATACTATGTTATAGTGTCGTCATTCTTCAAAATAACATTTAATCCTTAATAGCCTCAAAAATTATACTGTGCAGTATTATCGCACAAAGCTCTGGTGGCATATTTAGCATGTTTGTACCTTCTAGATCTAAATCTCACCAGATGGGAACACAGATCAGTGAATCAGAGCTACAATATCTGTCCTCTCCGAGTTGTGTTACTGTTTGGTGCAGCACTGCTCAGAGAGCACAGACTTGGTAAATTTGCTCTTTACTTTTTATTAAATTCTTTAGTCTGTTGTTTTAATGGAAATATTAATCTATGTAAAACAAATAGATTAAAAATCAATATTAAGGTAATGGAGAAAGAAATTTGATACGCGTGTATTAAACTTTCATGCGATAATATCATCCAGTGTAATTTCCAAGGCATTACGCTTTGAGTTGCAAGCATCTGTTTTGATAAAGATCTTAACGCTACCCTTGCATATAAAAAGATTTCTGGCAAAGGGTATTTTGTGGCGATTATTTGTTCTAAATTACTGCACTATATTACTTTGAAGTAAAATAGCACCAGCCTTTCCTTCAAAAGAGATTGGTCTCATTTTGTAAACATTAAATAATCTCAGCGGACTGTGTGTCAGTTTTTAAAGGCAGCATTTTAACAGTGTTCTGGAAGGTAGAACTGCAACATGATTTCATTCTTCAACTTGCATGCTGGTGAGGGATGATGTCACCGCAGATAGATTATTGTTTACAGATGTTGACATAAACCTTGCAATGTCTCCTGGGAAAGGAAATGGGAGTGAATGTAGCATTTAAAGCAGATGTGGCGTCATTATGAAAATATGCTGGAACATTCAAACCCATGATCAGGTTTTACACGGTCCCACAGTTTATATATATATATATATTTTCCCACTAAGTTCTTAATCCCTAAAGTATCTTTGCTACACAGTGCATTGATTGCAGTGATATTATTTCATGACTGTACCACATCACTGCTGTTTAATGGAAGTATGCTTACTATTGCTAGCTTCAAGTAGTTTTCTCTTGAAAATTCTCTCACTTTATAAGTCACAGTTCATCACAATTTTTGTATTAAAAGGGTTCTGTATCCCATTGACAACTTCACAGCAAGCACAACTTTATTTATTAATCACAAGTAGGCTGACATTAACACTGTAATGAAGTTACTGTGAAATCCCCTAGTTGCTGCACTCCGATACTTGTTCGGGTACTCTGAGGGAGAATTTAGTGTGGCCGGTGCACCTGACCAGCAAGTCTTTCGGACTGTGGGAGGAAACCGGAGCACCCGGAGGAAACCCACACAGACATGGGGAGAACGTCTAGACTCCGCACAGACAGTGACCCAAGACGGGAATTGAACCCAGGTCCCTGGTGCAGTGAGGCAGCAGTGCTAACCACTGTGCCAACCATAACTTAAACATTCTATTGTAGAGTCCAATCTGAAAATTAAATGTCTGAAGAATTCAAAGACATGGATGGAAACTCCAGTTAAAAGGGTCTGCGAAGTACAATATTTATTCCCCCTCACCAAGGATAAGATTAGAAATTTCCCTTAAAGTGAGTGATAATCCTAGGCTGCATCTAGATCATTCTTTTTGTGTCAACTAGCAGATAGTGCAAACAAAGGTAATAAAATTATCAGCACATATTCACCCTTCGTTCACTTTGGGATTCCATGGTTCTTGGACCATATTTTTTACACTTGTTCATAGGATGTGGGCATTGTTGGCAAGGCCAAAGGTTATAGCTCATTCCTCATTTTGTTTGAGAAGATGGAGGTGAACCATCCTGAACCACTCTAGTCCGTGTGATGTAGGTATACCAACAGTACTGTTAAGTAGGGAGTTGTATGATTTTGATCCAGCAACAGTGAAGGGACGGTGATATAGTTCTTAGTCAGGATGGTATGTAGTTTGGAGGAGAACTTGCAGGTGGTGGTGTTCCCATGCACCAGCATCTCTTGTTCTTCTAAGTAGTAGAGGTGATGGGTTTGGAAAGCACGCTCAAAGATATTTTGGTAAGTTACACCATTGCATCTTGTGGATAGTGCGCACTGCTATCAGTGTGTGCTGGTGGAGGAGGGAGTGAATATTTAAGGTGGTGTATGCGATGCCGGTCATGTGAACTCTCCTGGATGCTGTGAATCTTCTTGAATGTTGTTGGAGTTGCACTCATCCTGGAAAGAGGAGAATATTCCATCACACACTTGCCTTGTGTCTTGTAGATAGTGGACAAGCTTCAGGGAGTTGAGAGGTGAGTTGATCCCCAGAATATCCAGCCTCTTACCTGCTTGTGTAGCCACAATAATTGGATGGGGCTTCCTGAGGTAGCTTTTAATTCACTGCCTCTGGGAACGATGTGCTCCCACCTCCATCCGCAGCCTCCTTCAGGTTCCTGGCACAGAATTGAGGCTGATGTCAGAATTGCAACCCATCCAGGAAAGCTGAACCCCAAGTTTTGGGAGCGTGTGGTGAACATAGAGAGATAGATGATTCAGAGGAAAAGGGAGAAAATTTTGAGGAATAACAAGAAACTGAGATAGGCACCAACAAATCATCGAAATAAGGTAGTGACAGGCTCTCACCCAGTGTTGGGAGGGTTTATCAGCCAGTAACAACTATTATGTGAGATGGTTGACGAGAGGAGTGTTACGAAACGGCTGGAGAGCTCACCCGCAACATTGCCCTTCTGACACAGCAACTAAAGTGAAGCTAAATCGAGGGCAGGTGTGAATTGTTAAAGGTCTGAGGTAGAGAAATATACTGGAATTTTACCACCTTGCCCACCTGTGGCTCATAAGATCCCGCCCGAGGCCAACGGAGAATGCCGTTCTGCGAGCGTTGCCCTCCCTGATTCAGTTAAATGTGTGATTCCAGCACCGAGCAATTGAATATTATGCCAATAAATGCCCCCGAATAATCTTGTGGTTGTGGATTCCAACACCGGGGATGGTGAGGAAGGCAATCTGTCTGTCTGACCAGCAGACCGAATTTCAGAACTATCACACAGGAAGTCAAGAGAAATAGCTGCAAGGAAGAAATACAGCAGTATTGGTGACTAAGTCGGATAAATATTCTGGCTGGAATTCTCCCAAAACAATTCCAAGTTCCCAACATGCGGGGAAATGGGAGTAAATCCTGCCTTTTTTTTGGCATGATTTCCAGAATGAATCTCCAACACTGAGTATTGCAGAGAGCCCTAGCAGGATTCGCTCTGGAAATCAGGGGGATTAGGGCCTATTCCCACCCGAGAGGCCAGCAGCAAGTGCTGAGCAGACCACTGCGCTTGCACCAATCTGTCAGTGTGGAGATCGGCGCCTGTGCAGTGGTCCCCCCATTGCCGGCCACGGATCGATGGCCAGTCACCCCCCTCCTCTCAATTGCTGGCCTCCTGAACATTCTTAGGCCAACCCCTATGTTCCCCTCCTGCCCAACCCCCCCTCCGTCAGCCCTGATGGCCCTCACTCCCTCCCTCTCCCTGTGATTCTGATGGCAGTGGCAGCTTGTCTCCCATGCCCCCAAGTAGGCTCTGGCCCCGACCCCTTCGCATTGCTTGATGCCCAGTGGGCAGTGCCAAGAAGCCCCTTGACCGGCCAGGGTGTCAGTCTGGCATTGCCCAAGGGCCACCCCTCTTACCCCCAACTTTCTGGGGCAGCCTGAATGATCTCTCTTCCCTACAGCGGGGCTGGGCCGCCTGTTCCCCGTTAGTGGGGAGTCAACTCCACTGGAGGGAACCACTCCCGGCAGGGGGGTGGGGTGCGTGGGTGGGTGTGGGGGGGGGGGGGGGTCGTGGGGGGGGGGGGGGGTCGTGGGGGGGGGGGTCGGGGGTCGGGGTGGGGGTCGTGGGGGGGGCGTGGGTGGGTGTGGGGGGGGGAGGGAGACACTAGCAGGTCTGAGAATTCAGTCCCGGGCCCAATAACCACATGGAAATGGAGCTTTCCACGTGATAATCAGCTCCTCGCCGATTTCTGGCGCAAGGCTGATTACGCTAAAAAAAACTTAGTTCTGGAAACATGCGGAGGCCGTGGCACCCAGCGAGAAGCCCACAAAATGGCCCCCACTGATGTTGCCCCCATAGCTTCTAATTCAGGAAATCAGGTTGTAATGAATTTTCAATCTGTTACACGAAAGCCTGCTCTCTCTGCTGAACTACCCCTCCTTCAGCCTTCAATTCCCTCCCATAACCTTTCATCCTTTGTCTCAGAGTTTTTGTACATCTTCCCTTTCTTTATGTCACCATCAGTGGCCTTCAACATCTTAGCTCCTCTATCTGCAACTCCTTCCTTTAACCTCTTCATCACTTAAACCTTTTCTGCTCCTTTTAGGAACCTTTCTAAAACCCACTTTCCAGCCATGGTTTTGGCCTTCCCCACCCCACACTTCCACTAATCTCTCGCTTCATGAATTGACAGCCATTTCCCTGTCTTTCCATTTTCAAAATACACTGGGGTATTTTCACATCAAAGGTACTATCTAAATGCAAGTTGATGTCGCTACAGGTTTTCGTATTATTACTGGAGGGAAAGTAAAAAGTCTCTACTGCATATTCAAGACAGAAATCATTTGTGAGGACATTTAGATTTGTAGAAAACTATTCCATAGAGTAGGCGCCAAAATCAAACAAAAGTTCCCTTCATTTAAAGTATACATCCTCCCCAGCCCCGCCACTGCCAACAGTGAACTTTCTATAAACATGGACTCAGTTTTATAAAAACACAAGTAATAGCGATACTCGGTTACATCCAGCTGCACGCACACAGCTTTTAAAGGTAAATATTTTAACATTATCACAATATCTGCAATGTTGACAGATGTCCAAAACAAAGGTGGGAAATTCAGCTTGTTAGCATTCAGTGCCCACAAGAGCTTGGAAATGGCATCAGCAGAATGTGGGAGCATTTGTGGACTGAACCACACTGGATATGAACTTGGTAAGGGTGCTAGTGTGCCTCGTGTACTTCTGTCAGAAGTTTTCAGAGCAGGCAGATTATGTCGTCAATCAGTGTGCTATGCTGATTTGACACCTCTGATGCCAATCGGAGCTCAAGGCTCCACTAACAGACCCCTCCTAACTTCACGCAGCACACAGCTGAAGGTGCTTTTAACAGCAGGAATGACACCACTACCCACCATCAGGAGATCATCGGCTGCTTACAGCAGGTTAGATACTCATTAATTCATTCTGGCTGTTGCGATGGTTCTACCACTAGTGTTTGGTGCTCTCTATAGTAGTTTCAAGTTGCACAATGAGTTTTATGGCAGACCCTGAAGGAGATTTTGCTGATTTCAAGTCTTCTGCACAAACTAATTGCACTGAGTGCACTAGTAAGTATTCCCCTTGAAATACAACATGAGTTGGAGAATGAATAGAGACCACACAGAGCAGGACAAGTTGCAGGAAGGGGGTGGTGCAGGTGGCCCTATCATTGAGTGCTGAGGGAGGAATTCTCCAACCTGAATCTCAGCAAGGAACAACATGTGAGTTGCCTGTGCTTCAGTAAGGATATAACTGCTGCCTGTTTCAGCCACAACTGTAACCCCAGAGTAGAAAAAAGACTGCACCTGAAGGGGACCATGGCAATTAACGTTTGTGTGCCTGGCTTCTTCCAGACTAGATTTCAGGATATTTGTAGCATTCAGTGTGTTGTCCATTGTTGTGTAAGTGAAGTCATTGGGGCTCCCTATTGAATGACAACTAACTATAGTCTTGTTGAGCAAAGTCAATGTCAGAGCAAAGTAAGCAAATTACTATGTTAGACTTGCATGATTCCCCATGGCACAAAACTCCTTTGACTGATACACATCACGCTGAGGGCGCCACATGTTTACCCTGCCCTATAGGGGAACCAAATGGGACTCCACTCCCTTGACGTCCAGCTGATGTAAGACCATAGACAATCATACAGGTCGATGTCCACTATTTTAGCAGCTGTCATGATGTCTACATGGTTGGGTCCACAGGGTGCAAATGGAGTTGTTCATGACCTGCATGATAGCAAGTAAGAGCTTCAAGTTGGTCCTGAACTACACTATGCTCCTTGACATTGACAGACTTCCTAATGCAGCAAGCATTTTGTTGTGCAGTAGCCTTTCTCTGTCGGCAGCCCTGCAGGAATTCACATCTAGGACCTCTGCAGCAGAACCTTATTGTGATGTCACCCTCCAGCATACTGGCACCTTGCCCCCTGCCCTTGCTGCAGGCCACTTATACCCAGTGTCTCACCACATGACTCTAATCCATCCTCTTAGATATTGTCTGAGCTGGTTTCTGCTATTGTGAATTTTTTTAAATTCATTTTTCTTTTACTCATTCACTGGACATGGGTGTCGCTGGCTGGGCCAGCATTTATTGCCCATCCTTAGTTGCCCGAGAGCAGTTAACAGTCAACCACATTGCTGTGGCTCTGGAGTCACATGTAGGCCAGACCGGCTAAGAGTGGCAGATTTCCTTCCCTAAAGGACATTAGTAAACCAGATGGGTTTTTCCGACAATCGACAGTGGTTTCATGGTCATCAGTAGATTCTTAATTCCAGATCCATTTTATTGAATTCAAATTCCTCCACCTGCCGTGGTGGGATTTCTATCCGGGTCCCCAGAACATTAACTGAATTTCTGGATTAATAGTGTCGTGATAATACCACTCGGCCATTGCCTCCCCAAAATCATGTGATTTTGCTGTGTCTTTATCCCCATTCCCCTCCAGCTGTTCCTCCACTACCAGTTTAGTTTAGGTATCTGAAAGTTAAATGACACAAGGTTGGTTGGGCCTAGAACTTAGGAATATCTGCAACAATGTCCCAGGACTGAGATGATTTATCACAATCATCTTCCTTTGTGCTAAGTAGGACACCAACCACTGGAGAGGGAAAATGGCAAATCCTTTTAAAGTCCAACCCAGTTCAGGAAAAGTGTTATCGATAATTTAATTATTTTCACTTCCATGACTACAAGCGCACACTACAGAAAATTGTAACAAAGAACAGAGAGGGGGTTGTCTGTTAGAAGAGTTCCCCTTTATTCTTCTGCTACGGATAATTGTGAGCTCTGTGCTTTGAACAGTCACGAGGTGAGTTACTATCCACAGAATTCCCAGCCTCTGATCTGCTCTTGTTGTCACAATATTTATCTGGCTGGTCCAGTTCATTTTCTGGTCAATGATAACCCCAGGACGTTGATAGTGGGGATTTGGCTTTGATTATGTGTCAGCTGCTTCATCAATGATCTTCCCTCCATCATAAGGTCAGAAGATACTCCTCAGATACCATTTGCAACTCCTCCTCAACTCCTCAGTCCATGTTCATATGCAGTAAGACCTGGGCAATAAGTGGCAAATGACAACTACACCACACATGTGTGAGGCAGTGAATTCCTAAAGACTCCAGTTTTGTTAGGGCCCCTTGATAGAGTCATAGAGGTTTACAGCATGGAAACAGGCCCTTCAGCCCAACTTGTTCATGCCGCCTTTTTTTTTAAACCCCTAAGCTAATCCCAATTGCCCGCATTTGGCCCATATCCCTCTATACCCATCGTACCCATGTAACTGTCTAAATGCTTTTTAAAAGACAAAATTGTACACGCCTCTACTACTACCTTTGGCAGCTTGTTCCAGACACTCGCCACCCTCTGTGTGAAAAAATTGCCCCTCTGGACACTTTTGTATCTCTCCCCTCTCACTTTAAACCTATGCCCTCTAGTTTTAGACTCCCCTACCGTTGGGAAAAGATATTGACTATCTAGCTGATCTGTGCCCCTCATTATTTTATAGAGCTCTATAAGATCACCCCTCAGCCTTCTACGCTCCAGAGAAAAAAGTCCCAGTCTATCCAGCCTCTCCTTAATATTCGATCCATCAAGTCCCGGTAGCATCCTAGTAAATCTCTTCTGCATTCTTTCTAGTTTAATAATATCCTGTCTATAATAGGGTGACCAGAACTGTACACAGTATTCCAAGTGTGGCCTTACCAATGTCTTGTACAACTTCAACAACATGTCCCAACTCCTGTATTCAATGTTCTGACTGATGAAACCAAGCATGCTGAATGCCTTCTTCACCACTCTGTCCACCTGTGACTCCAATTTCAAGGAGCTATGAACATGTACCCCTAGATCTCTTTGTTCTGTAACTCTCCCCAATGCCCTACCATTAACTGAGTAAGTCCTGGCCTGGTTCAATGTACCAAAATGCATCACCTCGCATTTGTCTAAATTAAACTCCATTTGCCATTCGTCAGCCCATTGGCCCAATTGATCAAGATCCCATTGCAATTGGAGATGACCTTCTTCACTGTCCACTATGCCACCAATCTTGGTGTCTTCTTCAAACTTACTAACCATGCCCCCTATATTCTCATCCAAATCATTAATATAAATGACAAACAACAGTGGACCCAGCACTGATCCCTGAGGCACACCACTGGTCACAGGCCTCCAGTTTAAAAAACAACCCTCTGGCTTCTGTCAAGAAGCCAATTTTGTATCCATTTAGATACCTCACCCTGGATCCCGTGAGATTTAACCTTATGCAACAACCTACCATTCGGTACCTTGTCAAAGGCCTTGCTAAAGTCCACGTAGAGAACATCAACTGCACTGCCCTCATCTATCTTCTTGGTTACCCTTTCAAAAAACTCAATCAAATTTGTGAGACATGATTTTCCACTCACAAAGCCATGCTGACAGTCCCTAATCAGTCCTTGCATCGCTAAATGCCTGTAGATCCTGTCTCTCAAAATACCTTCTGTGGTGGACCTCAGTTGTGCCTTTGTCCTATATGGACCACCGTTGTGTGTGTTTGTCATACCTGGACACATCCCCTTCCAGTTTGGTTCCTCCCCTCAGCACCTAGTATAAAGGTGGCTGTCTCCTCCCCCTTGTTCAGTCCAGGTCGGTTAATTGTTGGGATCTGCTCCTGATTCTGTTGTGAATAAAAGCCTACACTTATATTGGCATATCGGTAGTCTTTCGCCTTATTGATAGCGCATCAATTTTATTCACAACAGTTACTAGTATGGAGCAGTTTCTAAAACCCGACAAGTTAGCATTAGACCCTCAAGAGGTTGGAGCCTCTGATAAATTTGATCATTGGTTGGACTGCTTCGAAGCATTCGTCGACACCGCTACGGCCATCGACACCGACGCTGCTAAACTCCACGTGCTCCGCGCCCGGGTAAGCGAAACTGTCTATGGAATCTTCCGGGACGCTGCTACTTACGCGGACGCTATCGAACTCCTAAAAGGGCAGTTCCGAAAGAGCCCTAACGTGGTTTACGCCAGACACCTCCTAACTACCCGCAAACAGCAGCCAGGAGAATCGTGCGCCCAATTTCTGCGCGCCCTGCGAGTCCTCGCCCGAGCATGCCACTGTAAGGCTGTTTCAGCAGCTCAGAACACGGAGGATCTGATCCGCGACGCCTACGTTGCGGGCATTGAGTCTACATACATCCAGCAGCGTCTGCTGGAACAAGATGACCTAGACCTCCGGAAAACGGCCACGATGGCTGAAACGTTAGAAGCAGCCTCCCATAATCTCGGGTCTTACCTTGGATCCCGTTCCACCGACGGCTCCACTGCGACGGCTGCTCCAGCAGGGCCCAAATGTTACTTTTGTGGCCTCCCTAAGCACCCTCGGCGTCACTGCCCGGCAAAGGACGCGATTTGCTCCGGATGCGGTAAGCTAGGCCACTTTGTTAAAGTCTGCAGAGCAAAGCCGCTTCTGAAGACTCGTGGAGCCATGTGTGCTCTGAGGGCGCGGCCATCTTTGATGCAGGCGGCGGCTGCGCGCGAATCGCCATCTTGGATGCGGTCACCGGAAGTGCGGGAATCGCCATCTTTGATGCGGTCACCGGAAGTGCGGGAGTCGCCATCTTTGAGACTGGCATCAAGGCAAGCTGAGCAGGAAGCTTCATCCGTGACGTCATCAGACGGCGACGAAGATGGATTCTTCTTTAATTCAACAGTGGCATCGATTTGCCTGGACCAGTCGCAGCCACATCAACTCTCCAAGTCCATAATGGAGATCAAGGTAAATGGTTATGCAGAAAACTGCCTGTTTGACTGTGGGAGCACGGAAAGTTTTATACACCCTCGCACAGTGCGTCAATATGCCCTTCCCGTGCGACCCTGGAGCCAGACCATCTCCATGGCCTCGAATTCTCACTCAGTGGAGGTCCTCGGGTGCTGCTTGGTGACGCTGACGGTACAGGGCACAGTCTACGAGCATTTTCGGCTCCTCGTGCTGCCGCGACTCTGCGCAGCTGTACTGCTGGGGTTAGATTTCCTCAGCCATCATAGAAGCGTCATCCTGCAGTACGATGGCCCTTATCCCCCGCTCTCCGTCTGCAAGGCGCCGTCACGGCAGCGCCCCTCGCGCACCACCTGCAGTCTCTCGACCCTCAAGATCACCCCCCCCCCCCGTTATTTGATAACCTCACCCCGGATTGTAGGCCTACAGCCACCAAGAGTAGGCGCTATAGTGCGGATGACCGGGCCTTCATTCGGTCCGAGGTACAACGTTTGCTCCAGGAAGGGATTATCCAGGCCAGCACCAGCCCCTGGAGGGCGCAAGTGGTCGTAGTTAAATCGGGGGAGAAACACCGCATGGTGATTGACTACAGCCAGACCATAAACAGGTATAACCAACTAGATGCATATCCTCTTCCCCGTATCGCGGACATAGTCAACCACATCGCGCACTATAGGGTTTTTTCAACGATCGATTTGAAATCGGCTTACCACCAGCTCCCTATCCGCTCGGAGGATCGCCCATACACTGCCTTTGAGGCGGATGGCCGCCTCTACCAGTTCCTCCGAGTCCCCTTTGGTGTCACCAATGGGGTCTCAGTCTTCCAACGGGCCATGGATCAAATGGTGGACCAGCACGGACTACGGGCCACTTTCCCGTATCTGGATAACGTCACCATCTGCGGCCATGACCTGCAGGACCATGATGCCAACCTACAAAATTCCTTCGTACGGCCACTCTCCTGAACCTCACATACAATGAGGCGAAGTGTGTTTTCCGGACACGCCGCCTCGCCATCCTTGGGTACGTGATAGAAAATGGTGTCCTTGGCCCCGACCCAGCCCGTATGCGTCCCCTTATGCAGCTTCCCCTCCCTACTACCCTCAAAGCACTGAGGAGATGCCTGGGCTTCTTCTCCTATTATGCCCAGTGGGTTCCCCGTTACGCAGATAAAGCCCGTCCGCTCCTAAAATCGACCTCTTTTCCCCTGGCGGAGGAGGCCTGTCGGGCCTTCGATGACATCAAAGCGGACATCGCGAAGGCCGCGATGCACGCTGTGGACGAATCCATCCCATTCCAAGTGGAAAGTGATGCGTCTGACTTTGCCCTAGCTGCCACCCTTAACCAGAGGGGCCGTCCGGTGGCCTTCTTTTCCCGGACCTTACAAGGCCCTGAGATTCGACACTCCTCGGTCGAGAAGGAGGCCCAGGCCATCGTGGAAGCCGTCCGGCACTGGCGCCATTATCTCGCGGGCCAACGATTCACCTTAATTACGGACCAGCGGTCAGTTGCCTTCCTGTTTAACACCAGGCAAAAGGGCAAGATTAAGAATGACAAGATCTTGCGGTGGAGGATTGAGCTCTCCACCTACAGATATGACATCATGTACCGGCCTGGGAAGCTCAATGAGCCCCCAGACGCCCTGTCCCGTGGATCATGTGCCAGTGCCCAACTAGACCAGCTACAGTCCCTCCATAACGACCTCTGTCACCCGGGTGTCACCAGATTTTTCCATTTTGTCAAGTCCCGTAACCTGCCCTTCTCCCTTGAGGAAGTCCGGACGATTACCAGGCAATGCAGGGTCTGCGCTGAGTGCAAACCGCAGTTCTACCGGCCAGGTAGGGCGCACCTTGTAAAGGCCACTCGCGCGTTCGAGCGCCTTAGCGTTGATTTTAAAGGCCCCCTCCCCTCCTCTAACCGCAATGTTTATTTCCTGAATATCATTGACGAATACTCACGTTTCCCTTTTGCCTTCCCCTGCTCGGACATGACCACGGCTACAGTGATTCGGACCCTGAACAAGCTCTTCACCCTGTTCGGCTTCCCAGCCTATATTCATAGCGACCGTGGGTCCTCTTTCATGAGTGACGAGCTGAGGCAGTACCTGCTCGCCAAAGGCGTTGCCTCCAGCCGCACCACTAGCTATAACCCCAGGGACAATGGTCAAGTAGAGCGGGAGAACGCAACCGTCTGGAAGGCCGTTCTATTAGCGTTACGGTCTAGGGGCCTTCCAGTCAGCCGTTGGCAAGACGTCCTTCCGGACGCATTACATTCCATTAGGTCACTCTTGTGCACAGCGACCAATACGACCCCTCACGAGCGGATGTTTTCATTTCCCAGGAAGTCCTCCTCGGGTACTTCGCTCCCGGATTGGCTGATGTCCCCGGGACCCGTCCTGCTTCGGAAGCATGTCCGGACCCATAAGGCAGATCCCTTGGTCGAGGAGGTCCAATTGCTCCATGCTAATCCCCAATATGCTTATGTAGCGTACCCTGATGGGCGGGAGGACACGGTTTCTGTCCGTGACTTGGCACCCGCGGGTGCCCCGGAGGTCACCACGTCCTTCCGCCCCACGGTCCCTGGTGTCGTCCATTCGGAGACTGCTACGCCTCTTCCTCCCTCAGCCCCTGTCTCCAATGTAGTGCGCCCAGAGCCTGTTGCAGCCCCCCACCCCCCAGCTCCGGTTCCCACTGTTCCCCATACGCCACCAGGGCCACTGCTCGCTCCTCTCGCCCCTATGTACAGCTCGCTTGAGTCGCCGGAGCCGTCGCCACGCAGTACCCGACGACTGGACGGGACGACGGATCGGTCCGCTTCACACCACCCAGCGCCTTCTCTTGACGCTCATTGTACGGAGCCTGGGCCGACATCGCTCCCTGCTCGGACGACTCTGCGACCTGCACTACGACGATCGCGACGGCAGATCAAGCCACCGGTTCGTCTGGACTTGTGATATTGTTTCCGCTTCACCCCCGTGTTGTTTTTTTTAAAAGGAAGGGGTGAATGTGGTGGACCTCAGTTGTGCCTTTGTCCTATATGGACCACCGTTGTGTGTGTTTGCCATACCTGGACACATCCCCTTCCAGTTTGGTTCCTCCCCTCAGCACCTAGTATAAAGGTGGCTGTCTCCTCCCCCTTGTTCAGTCAGGTCGGTTAATTGTTGGGATCTGCTCCTGATTCTGTTGTGAATAAAAGCCTACACTTATATTGGCATATCGGTAGTCTTTCGCCTTATTGATAGCGCATCACCTTCCAACAACTTGCCCACCACAGATGTGAGGTTCGCTAGTCTGCAGTTCCCAGGCTTTTCCCTGCAGCCCTTTTTAAACAAAGGCACAACATTTGCCACTCTCCAATCTTCAGGCACCTCACCCGTGATTATCGATGATTCAAATATCTCTGCTAGGGGACCCACAATTTCCTCCCTAGCCTCCCGCAATGTCCTGGGATACATTTCATCAGGTCCCGGGGATTTATCGACCTTGATGCGCTTTAAGACTTCCAGCACCTCTTTCTCTGTAATATGTACACTTCTCAAGACATCACTATTTATTTCCCCAAGTTCCCTAACATCTATGCTTTTCTCAATAGTAAATATTGATGAGAAATATTCATTTAGGATCTCACCCATCCCTTGTGGACCCGCACATAGATGACCTTGTTGATCCTTAGGAGGCCCTACTTTTTCCCTTGTTACTCTTTTGCCCTTTATGTATTTGTAGAAGCTCTTTGGACTCTCCTTTGCCTTATCTGCCAAAACAATCTCGTGTCCACTGAGTGATGCCACACTAAATGTCAAGGACAGTCACTCTCATCTCACCTCTGGAATTCAGCACTTTTGTCCATGTTTGGACCAAAACAGTAATGCGGTCAAGAGCTGAGTGGCCCTGACAGGATCCAAACTGAACATTAGTGAGCAGGTAAGTGCCACTTGATAACACTAACGCCTTATCCTTTCCTAATGATCAGGAGTAGACTAAAGGGGCAGTAATTGGCCAGGTTGGATTTGTGCTGCTTTTTGTGTACGGGACAAATCTTGGGAAATTTTCTACGCTAGCAGGTAGATGCCAGTGTTGTAGCTGTTCTGGAACAGCCTTGTTAGTGGCATGGCTAATTTTGGAGCACAAGCTTTCAGTACTATTGCGGGAATGTTGCCAGGGTCCAGAGCCTTTGATATCCATTGTTTTCTGCCATTTCTTGATATCATATGGAGTAAATAAAATTGGCTGAAGACTGGCATTTGTGATGCTGGGGATCTCAAAAGGAGGCCTGAATCGATCATCCACTGGACTGTTCTGGTTGAAGATGATTGCAAATGCTTCAGTCTTGTCTGGTACACTGATGTGCAACCCACATCATTGAGGATGGGGACATGAGGCAGGATTCTGCAAGCGGAGAGGTTGGCGTTGCAGCCAAAACTCCATTCAGTCTCAGCGGCACCAGAGAAGCATGGCCAAGAATGAAGATGGCGGTTTTTGGTGCGGATCCATCGTTTATCCACCTTGAGGCACTCTCACAGGGAAGGAAGGAACCATTATTCAGGTAGGGTCAAGCAGACAGGCCACAGCATTCAAAGAGGAATGAGCAAAGAGCAATGCCTTATCTGCCAAAACAATCTCGTGTCCACTGAGTGATGCCACACTAAATGTCAAGGACAGTCACTCTCATCTCACCTCTGGAATTCAGCACTTTTGTCCATGTTTGGACCAAAACAGTAATGCGGTCAAGAGCTGAGTGGCCCTGACAGGATCATTGCTCGGCCTTCACTTCTTAGTATGGTCCTGGTCTTTTTATATTTGTTGTAATTTTAAGTCGCATCAAACATTAGTGTTTCTTGCAGGTGTATTTCTGACCAGGCCATCTTGCTGGTAATGCAATCAAACATAAGTTAAGCCATTGCAAACTTAATAATTCAATATGTCTCACTCAGGGCCTGAGCAGGACATCACCATGTGTCCTCAGTGCACATGAAAGGGAAGGAATTAGCACAGGAGCTGGCAGAACACATAGTACTTGGTTAAAGTCCAGAATCCATCCGTCACTGCTGAAGCAAAAATCAAGAGCAAATTCAGCAAGGAAGAGAATGCCAAATGCAAAGCATATGTTGCACAGAGTTCACAATTATGTATAGCAGAAGAATAAAGGGGAACTCTTCTAACAGACAATCCCCTCTCTGTTCTTTCTTACAAGTATCTGTAGTGTTCTCTTGTAGTCATGGAAGTGAAAATAATTCAATTATTGATAACACTTTTCCTGAACTGGGTTGGGCTATAAAAGGGTTTGTCATTTTCCTGCAAAGTTCGGCATTTCTGAGGTAATTATTCTTAACATTTAAACATTCAAGGAACATAAGAAATGTAATATTGGAAACTCTTAGTAAATGGGAGCAATGTTCACCATTGTCAATATAATGTTCAAAATTATTTTTATGTGACAGGGAATCTGTTTTTAGAAAATACACTGTCAGCTTATCTTACCATGTGGGGAAAATTTTGCTCTTAACAAATTCTCCAACATTTCTCCCACTGACACCTCATGGTAATGTAGGAAAACAGTGTCTTGTTGGAATGAATTTTGCAAACACACTAATACTGTGATTCCAAAGTAACAGAGCATTCTTAGAGCAACAATACTAAAGCTGCAAAATAGTTTAGAGAAATAAATCTGCTGCAGCCAACCCAATGGTTCAATTAGTTTACTTTGCGAACAGCTAAGTTATACAGATCAGAAAGATCCCTGGCATAACTCTTGGGGCATGGCATATTTGCTGATCTCAGCTCAAAGAGAGATGGGGCAATGGTTGCACATGATTCCTAATGACCAGAGTAGGAGAATTGATGTGGGTGAATGTAAGGATCAGGATCATGCCAAGCTCAACTATTACAGTTGCATTCCTGCCGACACCTACTATCCAGACTCACATTTTAAATAGTGGCCATGTGATGAGATGCTCATTGGCTGTTCACAAGTACCTTTGTAACAAATTCAGGAGAAGAGGGATGGGAGAAACATTAGCAAAAAAACATACATCATATGATCTATGAAAATGGATTTTTATTATTATCTTGCTGCCCCTGTGGCTTGTATAAATGCAGTGGGCTCAACAATGCTCTGTCAGGAAAGTGCTAGATTGCTGCTACCTTTGACGTGCCTGTGCTCAGTTCACTGACCTCAGACAGGTAGCTGTGGTGATGCTACAATTGGCTTCAGTGTGGTCAGATTGGGGAGGGAGGACAAGAGCCTGAAGTTCTTGCTTTTAGTAGTTGTTCCTGCTGCAAAGGTTGAAAGTTACAGGATATAAACAACAAAAGTGAAGTAGTCCACACACCTTCCAAATAATTGTAGACAAAAATATGAAATCATAGAATGAGTTGATATTCATTTTTAACAAGGTGCAATAAACAATTCAACTATTTTAACAATAAACTAAAAGAGAAAAACAAACCAATAAATTCTGTCAACTAATAATGAGTTGAGAAGTTATACTGGACTCGAAACATTAACTCTGTTTCTCTCTCCATGATGTTGCCAGACCTGCTGAGTTTTTGAGTGCGTTTTGCTATGTTTCCGATTTCCAGCATCTACAGTAATTTGCTTTTATGATAATGTTTCTCTTCTGCCTCTCCCTCTCCCTCATTCCCGACCCTCTCCCTCTTTTTCTCATTCATTCCCCATTTAATGACTGCGAGGAATTGATGAATAACCAGGCAGATAAATGAACAGGAAGTTTATTTTGGAAAAGCAACTCTATACACAGGACAGCAGTAAGAAAGCTTGTAAACTCAACGACTCCTGGACTCCAACTGTCAACCAATCACCGCTCCGTGGTTGGCCCCATGGGTCCTGTGACCTTGATAAGAGCCCCACCCCCTGCAAACAAAGGGGCATATCACCACATCCCTCCCCCTTCAATTTCTTAATTCATGTTTTACAATAACAAAACTATTTACAATATTACACAGCGGGGTGGGTGGGGAGATCTTAACACAGGCTCTCAATAAGGGAGACTATCTGCAGAGTTTCTAATTCGTTGAGAGCGTCACAATTCTTTAACAGGTGCTTCATTAGTTAATGTAGCTTCATCTGAAATGACAGCAGGAAAGTTGTCAGTTTGCACACGTGCTCTAGTGCCAGGAGCTTCTCCAATAGCCACCAGAATGTTACACCATCCCTCCTCAGGGTTACTGGATTCGCTGGCACTGGCAATCGCTGGAGTCACACTAGCGCGTATAGCAGGGTCAGATTGCTCACTTGGTACTGTGCATGGTCTCTACTCAGGTGGTCCACATGCTTTTATCATTGTCTTCCCTTGTCTGTCAACTACATATGACACTGGACTTGTCTTGGCCACGGCCATCCCATGCACCCAATTCGCACCAGTATTGAAATTTCCTACACAAACTAAATAATTTACCTGAAAAGCCCTCTCATCCTTGGTGGAGTCATGATATCTCTTCTGTGCATCTTGTTTTGCCTCTACCCTCCCCACCAAATTTTGAAATATTAGATCGCGTTTAGTTCGAAGGCGCTTCCCATGAGCAATTCAGTTGGAGTAACTCTTATAGTGGCTTGAAGAGTTGTTCTGTATGCTAGAAGAAAATGAGCTATTTGAAGTTGTAAAGGCACAGAGGACTTTTAAATTGCTATTAAAAAAAACAGTCTGGACAGCTTTTTCAGCTGACCTGTTTTGAGGCCGTGTGATAGGGGGCTGTTCTTAGTTAGTTAGTTTATTATCTCTGCATATCCTGACAGTCCAGTCCAATTCAACAACAGGAACAATGGGCCATCCCACTTAGAAAACTACACAGGCTTAATTATTCTCAACTCCTCCAGCCACTTGAGCTCAGCTTCTACTTTTTCATGTAAAGTATAGGACACTAGATGAGCTCTGTACAACTTGGGTGCTACCTTAGGTTCAACATAGATCTTTGCCTTGATATCTTGCCCAATTTGTTCTGCAACACTTCTTCGTATTTCCTTAACATTCCATGAAAATTTTTACCAATGCTGAAAATCTCCAACCAATTTAATCGGATCTGATAGAGCCAGTCTTGGCCAATGAGATTGGGCCCTTGGTCCTTGACCTTGATGATTGGCAACTGGGCTGGCTGATTGATGTTGGTAGGTTACTATGATGTGGAGATGCCAGCGATGGACTGAGGTGGACACAGTAAGAAGTCTCACAACACCAGGTTAAAGTCCAACAGGTTTATTTGGTATCACAAGCTGTCGGAGCACTGCCACTTCATCAGGTGAGTGATGAAGGTTACTGGTGCTGCTGTAGTACCGAGTATCTTCAAGGCTTCTCCAGTGTACGTGGCCAGCCTGGCTATTGCGCTTTTAAATTTAAGAGGCTGAACCTCACCTTGTAAATATGGATACGTCTGTTCTCTTATGATAGTCATGGCTGTGGAGATGCCGGCGTTGGACTGGGGTAAACACAGTACTGGGGTAAACTGGGGTAAACTGGGGTAAACACAGACTGAGTTAAACACCAGGCAAGACTGTTCTCTTCCTGTTGGGGAGCACTTCAGCGGTCACGGGCATTCGGCCTCTGATATTCGGGTAAGCGTTCTCCAAGGCGGCCTTCGCGACACACGACGGCGCAGAGTCGCTGAGCAGAAACTGATAGCCAAGTTCCGCACACACGAGGACGGCCTCAACCGGGATATTGGGTTCATGTCACACTATCTGTAATCCCCACAGAGTTTCACTGGCTGTCTTGTCTGGAGACAATACACATCTTTTTAGCCTGTCTTGATGCTCTCTCCACTCACATTGTTTTGTTTCTTAAAGACTGGATTAGTTGTAAGTATTCGCATTCCAACCATTATTCATGTAAATTGAGTTTGTGTCTTTATAAGTTCTGTTTGTGAACAGAATTCCCACTCACCTGAAGAAGGGGCTTGCAGCTCCGAAAGCTTGTGTGGCTTTTGCTACCAAATAAACCTGTTGGACTTTAACCTGGTGTTGTTAAACTTCTTACTCTTATGAAGTTACAGAGGCTCCTGTATCCTCCTCCATTTTTAGTAGTCGACTGTTCACCATTAATACAATTATAATTGGGGTTTACTTGCTCGCTTTAGCATCACTCACTCTGTAAACCTCAGATTCTTTTTGGAGTAGTTTTCTAAACTATGCACCAAAGTCGTATATTTTTTTGTTGTTGGCCCTTGGTAGGTTTTGTTGGCTCTGTAGTTGATCCTAATATGCCCCCTCCTGTTACAGGCAAAACAACTTGCATCTTTAGATTTACACCTCTCCTGGAGGTGTTTTCCCTCGCACCAGTAGCATTATTCTCGGTTCTTGGACTGCAGACCGGACTTTCTGTATCTCTGTCCCTTATTTTGTGCTTTGCTCTTTGATTCATGGCTTTCAGCGCCCTTATCCCTGGCGCTACGACTCCGAGGTTTCCCGCCAAAGTTGGTTGACCTAGCCTAGCTGCATGCTTTGTAACTCTAATGCACCTTTGTCAGTGCTTTCTGTAGCCTGAGCAATCTCTAACGCTCTTGTCAAGATAAGTTCTGTGTCTGCTAATGGTTTTTTTGTATGGTGAGGTTATTCATACCACAAGCCAACCTATTTCCTAACATTTCCTTTGATGTTGATCCAAATTCACCTTGTTCAGCTAACTTCCTTAACCTTGCAATGAGCGCTGCTAAGTCTCCCTTGGGTTTTTCACTGTAAAATTAAATTTGTTTGGCTGCATTATCACCAATAGTTTTGGGTGATAGTATTCCTTGAGCAGTTCAACCAGCTGCTCGAATGTTTTGGTATCTGGGGCTTCCGGAGAAACCAGACTTCAAATTAGATGATGGGTGGGATTTTCCAGCCGTGCGTGCCCCAAAATTGGAAAATCCCGCCTGAGGTCAACGGACCTTTCCATGGTCCGCCCCTCATCCCATATGATTCCCATGGTGGGCAGATTGGGAAAATTCATCCCAATAAGTCTGAGCTCCCACAGACTGTTAGGAGGATTACCTTCTACTTTTCCACTCGCCGATTTCATTGGCCCTAAAAAAAAATCAGAGACACTCCACATATTGGATCCACTGCTCTGTTTCAAGGTCAAATGGTTCCAACATCCCAATTAAATTCATTTTGGCACCCAAGTTGTTGCAGTAGCATTTCTTAAAAGGGCTGTGATTCAATGACTCTTCTGCCAACTTATAGCAGATGACGGAAAAAAGTTCCACTTTACCTCATGCAATGACTGTGAGGAATTGACGAACAGTAAGGCAGATAAGTGAACAGAAGATTTATTTTATATATAGGACAGCGATAAGACAACTTAAACTCAGTGACTCCCAGACTCCAACTGTCAATTCCAAGTGTCAAACAATCATCTCTCCGCGACTATCCCAGTGGGACATGTGACCTCTGATAACTCTTTCCCCGCGCACCCCCCCCCCCCCCCCCCCCCCCGCCCCATCGCCACAACGGGGCACGTCGCCACATCCCATCTTCCTCTGCAATTTCTTCATGAAAGTGACATTACCTGTTTCACAATTCACATAGTTTGTTTTATTCAGTTTGTGCTCAATTGAATTGAAAGCCAGGCGTAAAAGACAATATTTCAACTGAGCCTTCTTTCAGGATATCTCCTCCATGTCATTCTACTCTCCACTTCCTCATCCTCGTTGGTCATCCAGACACGGTGTGGCATTCCATCCTGCCATTTAGACGAGGCAGAAGCCCCCAGAGGGTGGCTCTGTATGTAAGAGGCATATGACAATTCCATGTAATCAATGGTTAAGGCAGCCTGTATATGGCTAGGAGGGGTGGATGTTTCACAGCCATATAAATTGCAGTGTTGCAGCCCTATTTCCCTGATCTCATGAGGTTGTGGCTCAGTTTCTGGCTACATCTTCTCATCTTTGGCCCTTTGGAGTTTTGGAGCTGGCAGATTTGGGGACCTCATCATGGGATTGTTCTTGGATCTGGTCAAGGTGGCCATCAACAGCTCCAGGCAACAAATGGTCAAAGTGTGGTAGGGGGGAGTGGGGAGGGCAATTCATTCAGCCCAGGTGCCTGCTTCTCTTCTATGGCTACGTCCACACCCTGGTGTCCCTGGAGAGAGAGCATGTAGTGCCTACCAGGATACTTCAGGTCTTCTGAGACCTGTGGGCACACCAGGCATTGGAGGGCATCACCACACTTGGAAATGTCACTTTAATCTGATTAGCTAAGTTTCCTTTATATGATTTTTGTTTGTCATGGTACATTAGTGGTGGCTTTTTAAGAAAGTGCGCTGAGCTTCTCATTATTACCAACATTCAGCATGGACCATAAAAAGGTATAAAGGATCTACATGCAGCTCAGCAAATGTTGGGCACCGATGCTATGTATGTTCAGTTCACATTAGAGACTCCAATTACAGTCACATCTTACTGGGCCCCACAAGGACTAAGTAATAAATAAAAATCTAGCTACATACTAACATGCCCCTACAAGATAAAAAATGGAGTTGTGTTCATTGCATGTATTTGATTGTGTCCCTTGACTGCATTTAAATGTAATACTTGTCACAATTAAAACAGTTTACCATCATTCACTGTCTAGAGGCACACCAGAAGACCAGTTGCTTGAGTGGCGTACTAGGTATTAACTATATACCCTAACAATAACCAGTACCTTTAGGAATATCCAGGAGCAAACTAAAAGTGGGAAATAAGATCACTTACCATAACAATCTAGCTGCTGTTCTCACAATGTTGTAATTCTCAAAGAATTGTGTCCTCATAAGTGGAACGTGCTGTTAACAGGACTTGATATGTTGAGATAAATTCTCCATTCTGCACTTCGGAATTGGAATAAACAGAACTTGCAAAAGACACATACATTCTGCGGGAGTCCCTCATACAGAAACTGTTTCCCCCAAACCCCCACCAAGCCGCAGATGTCGGAAATATGTCAGCTAACTTGTGCACAACAAGTTTCCACAAAAAGCAAGATGATCATGCCCAAATAATCTGCTTTTGTGATGAGGGATAACTGATGGCCAGGATACCAAGCATATCTCACTGTTCCTCTTTGAATTTTTCTCATGGGATCTTTTATATCCACTTGAGTGAGTGGGTAATAAACCCATGCAGCAGAATAATACAGGAAAGTAGTAATAATCTCATAGATTTTCCCAAAAGTTCAAGATTTGACACTGACAAAAGCCTTTATAGTGAACTACACTCCTTAGATTAGCCATCCAAATTTTAAGTTCAAAATGTTCACAAATCTGTGATTAAAATGAAATTCCATTGATGATGCTTTGTTTTTAAACTATTCGTGTTATACTTCTGATAAATTTTGCTCATTCTATTCTCAATAGACAATACTTAATGCTGAAGCAACTTCTGAGAATTCCCCCGTTATTCCATCTGTGTTTTGTGTAAGCAGTACGTACGGTCACTACCACAATGAAGTTTCTTATACAAAGCATTTCCAAAACAATTATGGCAGTCAGATGATGTGCAGTATTTCAAAATCACATCCCGAGGTCAATTAGAGACATGGGATGTGATTGCGAGTCACTGACATACTCATTTTTGAGGAGTTACAATACACAGTGACTACACTTCAAAAGTACTCCATTGGCTATAAAATGCTTTGGCACATCCTGAAATCGTGAAAGGTATTAAATAACTGCAAGTCTTTCTTGTTTTATTTTATTATTGTTTTGCAAGGGTTAACATTATGATGTTTCCCACGGTCTATTGGCAGGAGTTGGAGTCTGATACAGAGAATGGAGCAGATGTGATTGCAATCAGTCAAAACCAGAAGGTTCATCTTGTGCACTCACCACTTGGATCCACATCCCCCATGGCAGGTCCGGGGGCTAAACCAAAGGCTGGGGTAGGTTTGGAACATTTAAACAAAGCAAATAATTCATAGAACAGACAGGTGGTTATAAATTGCAGCAATCTTTATGCTAAGAATGTAGCTTTATCAGTGCTAACTTTTTTCCAAAGGGCCATATTTTCTTTCGCCTGATATTTTCAGTGAGAAAATGCAGAAAAAGTGGCCTAATGTTGGTAGAAAGCACATACTATGTTTTACTTGTCAAGACCTTATTAGGGTAATTGATGATAAACTCATGCAGTCATCCACAGCCGCAGAATCAAATCACAAATAAAAAAATTTCTAAGTCAGATTTGGCACAGGTAAGTTAAATGAATGGTTAGTTAAATGAATGGTTAGTATTAGAGGAGAGCATCTGGTGTGGTCACTGATTAGTGCACCTCAATAAACAACCAGGAGAACAAGCGGACATTGATGGCACATAACTCCCAGCAGATGCTCTTCCAAGTTGAGTCAATTAATCAGGCATAATGGAGGATTAGGGCTTGGGAAGGCTCAGGCTTACAGGGAAGATCTAACTATGGTAGATCATTTGAACCAGGGTCCTGCAAGAAGAGTCAGCCATCAACCTTAGATTATCGTTATTGTTCTCAACTGGGTGCCATGGCGGTTAGCACTGCTGCCTCGCAGCGCAAGGGATCAGGGTTCGATTCTCGGCTTGGGTCACTGTCTGTGCAGAGTTTGGCACGTTCTCCCCATGTCTGCGTGGGTTTCCTATGTGTGCTCCAGTTTCCTTCCACAGTCCGAAAGATATGCTGGTTAGGTGCATTGGCCATGCTAAATTCTCTCTCGGTGTACCCGAACAGGTGCCAGAGTGTGGCAACTAGGGGATTTTCACAGTAACTTCATTGCAGCATTAATGTAAGCCTACTTGTGACACTAATAAATAAACTTAAACTTTGATGCCAAGGTGACCTTTCAAGAACTCACAAAGCCTACCACAAGAATACAGTCATTGGTTTCTTGGCATTCAAATCATCCACTGAAATAGTGGCATTTTGTTGCATGAATGGTGTGCAGATTATTCTGGTCCACAAGCCAAACTAACCATGATTTTTTTGATTGAGCAAAATTGAAGGAAGAATTATTCTGTTTGCTACATTCAACAATTTTACCAATTCATTGAAAAAGAATGTGTTGGCAATTTCACTGCACATACTCATTGCAGCTATTTTTCAAAATCCAATTTATTTCAGACAGCTTTATCCTCCAATGAATTAGAATGCTGCATTTAAGTTACTTAATTGACATCCATTTAAGTAAAAAGAACCCAGGGATACATAGACTGGAATTCTCCGATATTGTACATCCCTCCACCGCTGCCAATGAGAATGGAGAACTTGGCACTCAGTCATATCTCTATCCACAGCAGCGGGACTGGAGAATCCCAGCCGCAGGTGAGGTTGGAGAATTCCGGCCATGGGCTTAATAGTCTGTCTGAACATAGTTAGCCATTTATCAATCTCTACAATAATCTTCCAAATTTAAGAAAGCAAACAACAAAGGAAAAAAGTGCCACTTTTCCATAAAACGCTGCATTTAGTTAAAGTACATCCTTCTTCCATTGGAAGTCCAATGGCTTTCTTAACAATAGTATCGGCATGAGGGGACCAAGACAGGTTGTTGATGATCTGGACACCTAAAAACTTGAAGTTCTCGACCCTTTCCACTTCATCCCCGTTGATGTAGACAGGGGCATGTTCTCCACTGCTTCCTGAAGTCGATGACAATCTCCTTCATTTTGTTGACATTGAGGGAAAGATTATTGTCGCTGCACCAGTTCACCAGATTCTCTAGCTCATTCCGGTAATCTGTCTCGTCATTGTTTGAGATCCGACTCTTAACAGTGGTGGCATCAGCAAACTTGAAAATCGAGTTGGAAGGTTATTTGGCCACATAGTCATAGGCAGATGGTGGAATTTGAATTCAATGAAAAAAATTTGGAATTAAGAATGAAACCATTGTCAGAAAAACTCATCTGGTTCACTTCTGTCCTTTATGGAAGGAAATCTGCTGTCCTTGCCTTGACTGACCTACATGTGACTCCAGAGCCACAGCAATATGGTTGACTCTCAACTAGAGCTGGGCAATAAATGCTGGCCAGCCAGCGACACCCATGTCCCACAAATGAATAATAAAGAAGAATTCATGCAGATCAGATTGTATGCCAAGGTCCGTTCGTCTGATTCACTCCATTTCTGATTTTCTAACTGTTTTATTTTTCATTAGGTATACATGAAATTCATGTGAAATCTTAATAAATATTATCTCTTTTAGCTTTCATGTTCTTCACATTGTAGGTTTTACTCAGTTGTTTAAGTCCTGTGTATGTGAGAGTTTAGAGTGAAGCCTGCAGCCAGTACTTGGGGAGATATGTATTCTTGAATAATAATTCTATCATATTTATTAAAGTACAAGTTGTTGCTGTGGACTGAGGGCATCAGTAATTATTTCCCCGAAAGTCTGTCTCTCCCCTCTACTCTCCTGAAGCTGTTGTATTTTTCAAAGGTTTGGCTTCAAGCACACCAGCAGACCTACAGTAGCTAAACCAACTTGTATTTCCACCTGACCTTTCACATAGTGGAAGATAGCGAAGCCAATCCTTACCTGATACACACACATATTCACTAACTAGAAAGAGTCCCGAGACAGCAATCTGGACTCTGGCTGATTTTCCTCTTTCCTAAGGGTTCTGATGCCAATTTTAGCCTTCCAACTATGCTCCAAACATTGTCATAAATCCTACACGGACCAAACGTGATCCTTGTCACTTTGTGCTCAGCCAATGATGTTAACTAACCCATTAGTGCATTAGGAATGTTAGGAGGCAATGTTTCAACATCAAGGCGGCAGAGGCAGAATAGGCGTTACATGGGAAAGCCATTAATATTGCACCGAAACTTCAGCTTAAAGTACAAGGCAAAAATTGTTGGTTTTTGAACTGACACAGTGGGTTTGCAATCCAGCACAGTTTTTCCATGCAGGGTATGGATTTGACCAGGGGCAAACCTATGACATTAAAAAAGTATAACTAGTGCTGAAGTGAGTTGCATGTAAACAGCTCGAGTAAAGGCAGTAAACAAAACTGTCCAACAGAGTAGAGATCGAATAAGCATGCCTGGCCTGGAAAATAAACCGTGAAGAATTATCACATTTCTGCCTGAGTGCACGACTAGAATTTATAGTTTTGAAATTTACAGCAACTGAAGCTTATAGGGAGTGTTTGGCATGGATGAGTCTGAAAAGGTATCTCTTTCTCTTGGCAGGATTTGGTTTGTGATGAGCAGGGTTTGTAGAGATGAGTAATGACCCCATTACACTTTGATTACTACATTACCAGGGTTGCACTGACAAGGGGAAGAATTAAAGGCATTCAGATGTAGCCAGCTGTGTAATTTAATTTAACCTTTCACATTGTTCCTAATGTCTTGAATTATTTGCTCTCTGCTCCGCACCAGCAGACTTGGGTCAGACCACACAGAGGTGACAATCTGGAATGTCTGTCCAGTTTACAGTGGTGTTTTACCAATGAGAATTGAGAGCAGAAAATCTTGTTCATTTTACTTGGGGACTGATTTTTCCAGAGAAATTATATTTCTGTCGTGACAAGGAGTGCATTTATTTACCTGACAGATCCATTCTTTGATAAGTCATGTATCGGTGCTATTCAAGTGAAACAGTTTTTGAAAAAAAAGCAGAGTATTGCTGTAAGAATCACTGCTCACTGTGACTGGAGCCAAAATATTAGACAGCGTTTTTGTGCTTTTACAATGTCTTCTAATAGTATTCTGCTGATTACAATTCCTGATTGGATATAGATCCAACCACAAATGGAATGGTAAAGTTTACTTATTAGTGTCACAAGTAGCTTACATTCACACTGCAATGAAGTTACTGTGAAAATCCCCTAGTCGCCACACTCGGGCGCCTGTTCGGGTACACTGAGGGAGAATTTAGCATGGCCAATGCACCTAACCTGCACAAACCCGAGCACCCAGAGGAAGCCCACACAGACACAGAGAATGTGCAAACTCCACACAGACCGTGACCCAAGCCGGGAATCGAACCTGGATCCCTGGCGCTGTGAGACAGCAGTGCTAACTACAATGTCACTGTGCCATAAGGTGGGCACCAAACCGTCCCATGGTAATACGTTATGTATCCAATTGGTGATATTTTAGAAATATGTGTATCCAGTCACTGACTGTTTAGAAAAGTGTGTATTTAATCAATTGATGAGTGTAGAAAATGGGTTATTGTGATGGAATGTGTGTTTCAAAGTTTGTATTTTGTGAGACAAAATTGTAAAGGGAAACTGAGAAAGGAAACTGCCCCCCCCCCCACCCCTCCACCCACACACACACACACACACACACACACACACACACACACACACACACACACACACAGTTTCTTAGGAAACTATGACTGAGATTGGGAACCAATGTTTGGGTAGACTGAACCTGGCTGAAACCACATAGAAAGGAGACAAGGCCATCAGAAGTCAGATGAAGATGATCCGAGTGGTGCAGTATTGGAAGTGTGAAGGTGACAGAGACAAGATCCTGAAGCTGAGAATTGACAAATAACAAGTTTCTGCAGCTGTTTCTGCTATTGATAGATAACATTGGTGGCTCTATGCCAAGACTGTTATGCAGTAAGAGTTTTAACAACACCAGGTTAAAGTCCAACAGGTTTATTTGGTAGCAAATGTCATTAGCCTTCGGAGCGCTGCTCCTTCGTCAGATGGAGTGGAAGTCTGTTATCAAACAGGGCACAGAGACACAAAATCAAGTTACAGAATATTGATTAGAATGCGAATCTCTACAACCAACCAGGTCTTAAAGATACAGACAATGTGAGTGGAGGGAGCATTAAGCACAGGTTAAAGAGATGTGTATTGTCTCCAGAACAGGACAGCCAGTGAGATTCTGCAAGTCCAGGAGGCAAGCTGTGGGGGTTACTGATAGTGTGACATAAACCCAAGATCCCGGTTTAGGCTGTCCTCATGTGTGCGGAACTTGGCTATCAGTTTCTGCTCAGCGACTCTGCGTGGTCGTGTGTCGTGAAGGCCGCCTTGGAGAACGCTTACCCGAAGATCAGAGGCTGAATGCCCGTGACCGCTGAAGTGCTCCCCCACCTAGTACCAGGTACACAGTACCTATTCTTGCAACTCGGCCAACATTGTCTACCTGATACGCTGCAGGAAAGGGTGTCCCGAGGCATGGTACATTGGGGAAACCATGCAGATGCTATGACAACGGATGAATGAACACCGCTCGACAATCACCAGGCAAGACTGTTCTCTTCCTGTGGGGGAGCACTTCAGCGGTCACGGGCATTCAGAATCTCACTGGCTGTCCTGTCTGGAGACAATACACATCTCTTTAACTTGTGCTTAATGCTCCCTCCACTCACATTGTCTGTATCTTTAAGACCTGGTTGGCTGTAGAGATTCGCATTCTAATCAATATTCTGTAACTTGATTTTGTGTCTCTGCCCTGTTTGAGAGCAGATTTCCACTCCAACTGATGAAGGAGCAGCGCTCCGAAAGCTAATGGCATTTACTACCAAATAAACCTGTTGGACTTTAACCTGGTGTTGTTAAAACTCTTACTGTGTTCACCCCAGTCCAACGCCAGGATCTCCACATCAAGACTGTTATAAGCAGAGTTGAGGAGGTGTGTTCCATTTTTTTTTGTGAAGACCATGCTCGTGGGCTTCCTCTAATTGGATAGATTCATTTCTATGTTGTCACTGATTGGTACAGAAGAGGAGCTGAAATTCTTCAAGAGGAAAACAGAGTTTTGAAGGACTTTGTATACTGAATGGACTGCTGAGTCAATTGTTAAGATCTTAGGTTTTATCTGTTATTGAATGTGTTATTTATAGTATATCATCAATTGCGATTTTCCTGTTAATTTATGTTTAACTTATGTTCATAGAATCCCTACAGTGCAGAAGGAGACCATTCGGCCCATCGACTCTCTACCAACCACAATCCCACCCAGGCCCTATTCTCACAACCCCACACAATTACCCTGCCCATCCCCTGACACTAGGGTCAATTTAGCATGGCAAATCAACCTAACCCGCACATCTTTGGACTTTGGGAAGAAACTGGAGCATCCAGAGGAAACCGCTACGGTGGCACAGTTGTTAATACTGCTGCCTCTCAGCAGCAGGGACCCAGGTTCAATTCCGGCCTTGGGTGACTGTCTGTGTGGAGTTTGCACTTTCTCCCTGTGTCTGCATGGGTTTTCTCCAGGTACTCCGGTTTCCTCCCACAGTCCAAAGATGTGCGGGTTAGGTGGATTGGCCATGCTAAATTGACCCTTAGTGTCAGGGGGACTAGCTGGGGTAAATGCATGAGGTTACAGGAATAGGGCCTGGGTGCGATTGTGGTCAGTGCAGACTCGATGGGCCAAATGGCCTCCTTCTGCACTGTCGGATTCTATGATTATGTTGATTATGGATTTTAGAGAATATTTGGTTACCCGAGCCAGAATTTAGTTCTTGCTTTGTTTGACTCCAGTATTGTAAAAATGTGTTTCCTTGTGGCTTCATTCTTTCAGTAAATAACAGTGACTGCAGGTTTCTGCTTTTTGAAAAAATAGGTTACTGGTTTCAAATGAGATCATAATAATATCCAATTAGTGACATTGTAGAAATGGGTCTATCCTATTGGTGATAGTGTAGAAATGAGTCTATCCAATCAGTGACAGTGTAGAAATCTGGACATCCAATTTGAATAATGTGTAGTGTAGATGATTTTACTTTCTTAAATTTGGAGACCAAGAATTATGATCGACGCAATCTCCATTAAATCCAACCCTTTTATTGAGAATTCTAAACAAAACAGTTTCAATTAAGTTAAACAATTACTCCTCAGTGGTCAATCTGAGATGACGGAGGATTGCTTAGGGATGATCTTTCACCGAGATCTTCATACTTGGTTCACTGGGACTCTTCCAGTTGATACTATACAATTTTAAAATAAAATCATAGACTACCTGAGAGGTATCTGTATCTGTGAAAACTGTAGGTCCTGCATGGTTCACCGAGATTCTTCCCCTCGATACATATCTTCTGTATATTATCTTTGAGTGCTGCTGTGCGGGGTTTTTTTCAGGATTAACGTACAGAATGCAGATTGTAAAAGAGCTCAAGCACAAACCTGTTCTGGTTAGTTGGGCGGATGGATGACTGTCGATTGGTTAGCATGTTCCCAAGTTGTTCTGCATTGACTTAGTCATATAAGGATTTCTTCCCAGCTTGCTGCGGTTACCTGTCTGGTTTCAGACAGTTTGCTGTGATTAATTGTTCTATTTCAATGCAAGTTGTTCTATTTCAGTGTAAGTTAATTTGTTCAGTGTAAATAATTCTCTTCAGCTTAGCACTGTCACTGCAACACACCCATCATGCTTTCACAGAACAAACATTGCTCTGAATTTGTGACCAATCCATCAATCCCTTTTCATACAGTATCCAATCAGTGACAGTGTAGAAATGAGTGTATCCAATCAGTAACAGTTCATGAGCCAATTTCTGATAGGATGTATAGCTAATCACAAGTAGAATGGCAGATGGGTACCAGACAATCCTGAGGTAATAAATTATGCATTCAATCGGTGACAGAGTAGAAATGGCTCCATCCAGTCAGTGACAGTGTAGAAATGGCTCTATACAATCTAATAGTTTACCATTCTAATTGGAAGAGTTATTGGAAGAGCAACAGTGCCTGTGAAACCACGTTTCAAAATAGCAGGCTACCTTCAACACCAGAGCAGGCATTGGGGAGAAAAGGAACTGTAATGCAACAGATAGGAGATTCATTGCAGGACAAACAGCACAATTACCAAGGAGTTTGGATTGCTGTTGAAGCTTTACATCAATTTATTTTAATGTGGTAACACTGGCTTTTTAAAAATTAATTCAAAATCAGCTTAATTCCCACTATCCCTCCCCAACACTCCCGACCAGAAGATTTTGCTCAATTTTGACTTGTTTGACAATCTGGTGTGTTAAGTACGTGGTGGTCATGTGGAAACAATTTATCTTCATTGAGACGGTTGCTCTAGTTCCTGAAGCCTAGATATTTCAAGTTTCAGAGCACATGAGCTGTTATGAGGCTGTTCTTGATTCTTATCCAGAAAACAAGACAGGAAAGCTAACTGATTAATGTGCCAAAGTTAAAATTCATTGCTGGAAAGTGAGAAGAATTTTGAGTTGCATGCCCATCACTTCTTCCAATGTTAACCTCGGCTAGGTTACTGTGATGGCACGTTGGCACAGTGGCTAGCACTGCTGTCTCACAGTGCGAGGGACTCTGGTTCGATTCCGGCCTTGGGTCCCTGTCTGTGTGGAGTTTGCATATTCCCCCCGTGTCTGTGTGGGTTTCCTCCGAGTGCTCCGGTTTCCTCCCACAGTCCAAAGATGTGCGGGTTAGGTGGATTGGCCATGATCAATGCACAGGGTTATAGGGATTCCAGTACCTGGTAAACAGAAAATTTTACCCACTTGTGATAAGGCAATTTTGATAGGGTCTTTTAAGAGACTTTTAGATAAGTACATGGAACTTAGTAAGATAGAGGGTTATAGGTAAGCCTAGTAATCGCTAAGGTAGGGACATGTTCAGCACAACTTTGTGGGCTGAAGGGCCTGTATTGTGCTGTAGTTTTTCTATGTTTCTAATTCACTTGTTATTCAGCACAAACCCGTTTGATCCAGGAAGTTGTATTGGCCAGGAACAACTGAGCATAACCTGTAATTAAAATTGCTACACATAGGTCTGCAGTCTAAATAGACGATAATATGCTTAAAAACTTTGGCAGAATTCTCCAGCTCCCCTGTGGTGGGTTTTCCTGCAGCGCAGGCAGCTCGCCGTTGGCTGTTGGGGGATCTTCCGGTCTTGCCCAAACCAATGGCAATTTACATTCCAGGACCGGGGGTCACCTTCAGTGAGCCTGGAAGACCTCACCAGTGGATTGAGCTGGAGAATTCATTTCACAACATTTGTAAGGTTCATGGAAAAGGTGAGCTTCAGATTATACCCCTGTGCCCCTACACAAGTAATTATACAACACAAAGCATTACCAAATAGAACAGACAATGCCTGTGTCACAAAGTGGACATTTTAAGGTGTTGTCAGCATTAGTAGAACAAGCAGTTGTGATAAGCAGCAGATTAAAAACTTGAGTCCACTTTAGAAGAGATTACATGCCAAAGACAAACTGTTACTGACGGCTTGGGTGGTCAGCTTAATCGGATTCCTCAAACAATAAATGCTGAGATTAAGGTCAACAATTACTCACCAGCTGGTACCTAATAAAGAGCCTGATGCCTGAAATAATACTCAGCTGTTCAAGGTTCATGACACCTATTGGCACCCAGCTCATATCACAATGAAAATCTGAAAGATCATCCCATCAACAATCCCCCAGTCTGTGCAACAATTGCTATCTTTGAAATGTTTTATTTTTATTATAACCCAAAAACGAACACGATCATGAAACTGATTATGAACTAAAAGCAAAAAAAAAATCAACAGACCACCAAGGGAGAAAATACCAGTTTTCACCTATTGTAAGTAAACTGATAAGTCATAGAGTCATTAGTTTTACAGCACAGAAAGAGGCCTTTCAGCCCATTGTGTCTGTGTCAGCCACCAAACACCTATCTATTCTAATCCCATTTTCAGCATTTGGTCCTTAACCTTGTATGCTATAGCATTTCAAGTGTTCGGGGGCGATTCTCCCGTCCGCTGATTTTGTAGCGTAGCAGGCCAGGAGATTTAAGTGGCGCCTGATTAGCATGATCCGTGCTGGGTACCACCGGGCCTGAGCGTGTTTTCCGGTGCCATTGCTTCAGCACCAGAAATGAGCAGAGCTCTGATGAAGGGTCATCCAGACTCGAAACGTTGGCTCCATTCTCTCCCCACAGATGCTGAGATTTTCCAGCATTTTCTGTTTTTGTTTGTGACTTTTTTTCAAAGTGCATTTGATGTCTTTATTGGTACATTTAGACAATATTCGTCTAACAGTTATTCTAGTCACAGACCTTTGCAAGGATGATTGGTGTGAGAAAATAGAAAATATGACTGTCCCAGTTAGGGGCTCCCTAGCAAAGGAATGGTTAAGGCAGATTTGTGGCTGTCAGCCTTGCCCCAGTCGCAGAAGCTGTTGAAGAAGCCAACAGATCAATTCCAAATGTCTTGTGTTATGAATATCTTCTTTTACTTCTGGTTTTCTTCCCCGCTTCCTTTTAAATGATGCCGCTGTTTCATGCTTTATTAGGACAGGTTATATGAATATAGGTTCTGGTTGTTAAAATTGCTTTCGTTCCATTGTCATACTTAGCGTGGTGTGAGATGGCAATGTGTCAAGTGTGGCTGAGAAGCAAGTTAGCAATGTGCTTTCAGCTGTCTGTCAGCATGCCAGTCTTAACCAGCCATTGGGAAGCAGATGAGTGTTTCCCAATGATAACCTACACGCCACTTCTCCATCCCCACGTTATGAGTAAGGGATTAATCTCCAAATCATAGCTGAGATTTTCATCTACCATCAGGAACTCCACAACTTTCAGAATGCAAACCTGGCCACATCTACGTCACTCATGTGACTCTATCTCCATTTGCTGATGCCTTCTTGGACCAGTGCTCAGCTCACTGCTCAATTAGTGGCACTGAATGATGCCAAGAGGCAGGAGATGACTACTGGGCACAATCCGGCAGCTATGGTGGGGCTTTGTTCTGTCTTGTAAAAGAGAGGAGGCAGGAAATCAGAGGAGCAGCAGCCTCACAGAGGGTTGCCAACTGTGATTAAATGTATTCCTGAAAATTTCATCACACAACTTTCCCACATTCTCCGGTCATTCATCAGCCAACACATCCATCCTTGTGACACACTGTCTACCTCTGCCCATTGGCAAGCAAAAAGATTAATCAATTGGATGATGCTTGACTGTTAACCAAATCACTTTTTAAATATTTTCATATGTAATAAAGAGAAATGTTCGAAGAAACGGGACAGGATTTTCCACCCCCGTCACAGCGTGCTTTCTGGCAGGACTGGAAAATCCCCCCACAATCTTTTCTAATGTCCCAATGAGTTTTCTCTAGGGTCACACACAACTGTGTCCTGGAGATTGATCTTCAATCCCTGGAAACTCCAGGCCAATCCTGGAGGGTTGGCAACCCCAATCTTACAGTGCAGGGAAGTGGCCGAGCCGGGGTGACCAACCAGTCACATTTTAATGGATTGTCCCGTAATTGTGCCATGTCCATTAAGGACATGTTGTTCCCAAATTTCTAGAACAGCCTGTAGGAGCCTAATCCTGGGAGTCTCCAGGGTGAGTTAGAGGGATACGAGTGGAACTCCGAGTGGGTGAATTGGCCAGCAGAGAGATGATGTTGTAACTTAACAAGTTGCAAGTTTTAGTTAACCCTCGGGCACACCAACCAGAGGGCCCTATTTTACCATTTTGATTCTAAGTGCTGGGGTGGACTTGAAACTGGGAGTGTTTCAGGTCCAACTTTTAGACCCGTTCTCAGGCACCCCCATACGCACTGAAAAAAATATCAGCAATTCCAAATCGTGCTGCACAAGCCTGTGGGCGGGGCTTATCGCACCCGAAACGCTGCAGCTCCGATCGGCATTTCCAACTGTGCATACACACAAAAAAAAGCGAGAATGCTGCTCCCTTGCCACATCCCACCCGGGCTGGATAATGCCTTCCCCTGTCCCCCACAGACTTTGCCCCACCCCCACAACATTTCTGACCCCCTTATCCCCCCCACACCCCGGCACCCAGCCTGATCGCAGGCCCCTCACCCCCACTGATCTCAGGCAGAGTGGCAGCGGACCCCCTTACCCCCTCACTGATCTCAGGCAGAGTGGCAGCAGACTCCTTCCCCCCCCCCCCCCACCCCTACGTTCTTCCCCCACTGATCTCAGGCAGAGTGGCAATGGACCCACCTTCTCCCTTCACCTCCCCCCCCCCCCCCCCCCCCCCCCCCCCCCCACCTTCTGGATGGGTGAACGCAGTGGTAAAGGGGGATGTGCCGGTAAAGTTGGGCGTGCAGCCCATTAAGTCAATTTAAATGCATGCAAGTGCATTTAAATGGCCGTTACGCCTGTTTCGGGTGCAGTCCTGATCGTGGCCATTTTCGGGCCTTGATAAAGGGGGAACCGGCGCGGAGGTGGGCACGGATCGCGCTACTCACCTCACCCCTGACTTTACCAAGTTTTCGCGTCCGAAAACAAGCACAACGTGATGGTAAAATCGGGCCCAGAGTGTTGATATTAATCCTAAAGTGGTCTGAATTCTCTCATTTTCAAATTCTATCGCTGAGATTTTCATCTACCATCAGGAACTCCACTTAAATTAACCTTAGTGCTTTGATTGCTTTACTTTAAGTATTCCTGGAGGTTTCATCACACAATGTTTCCATATTCCCCAGCCATTCATTAGCCAACACATCCATCCATTCTTGTGACGCACTGTCACAATTCCAGCCATGGCATCTAACTCTGTCTTGTTTGCACTGAGGTAGATCCAGCAACAATAGGTAATTGCAGGGTGCCCTGTGCCAGTCCAAGGTCCTGAGCAGATCCAGGGTGACATGATGCAGTATGTGACTCAGAATGCCGACACAAAAGTGACCGCAGAACTTGCAAACCATGCGGCCCAAAGGAGAATCCTCAACCCTGGGCCAACTCGCATGACTCTGCCTTACAGGTTACGCAGCCATGCATGGGCTTCCCTTTTAACAGTTCTGCAAGGTCAAGCCCATTATTTTTGTGTTGGTGCAACAGATCAGCATGTTTAGCAAAATGTAGATGCCCCAATTTGCAAATGCTAATCCTGTGTGTTTTGTTTTTAAACACTGCAGTGATCAGGATTAACAAAATTGGACGTTTTAAATCCTGTACATGCCAATGCCTTCAGAACAGGAAGAGAGAATAAAACTGAAAAAGAAATGTTCTCTATAATGTTTATTGTGTTTCTTAAAAATAGAGTGGCAATCATTGAATAGTCAACGTCTATTTCATTGTACTCGACATTTAAAATCCAAAACTCAGGCAGGACATTCTTTCTATTTGATGTATAGATATTTATTAAAAAGTGAAGAAAAATATGCTGTCTGTACAAGGATAATGACATTAATGGTCTGAAATGACTGGTTGTTCCCAAACACTGTGCTCCAGCACAAGAATTGTTGTTAACCTTATCCAAGAAAAGCAGACAAGGTCCCGGAATCTGCCAAGATCAAAATGTGTGAAGTGATGCTAACATTAAGTGCATGTGGTGACATTTACAGGGACATTATGACGGTATTAAATTTTGAAAAGACATAAATCTTTTTGTCCAAAACTATGTTGAAGTATTAATTACACTGCTCATAGGCAACACACTCACTAGCTTTCCTGTACAATTAATAAAATTCCAACACTATGATTAGTTGCTGTAAGAGCCGTAATGTATTTACTCAGCAGGCTAATTTTGTAGATGGCTTGGAAATCTACCTTCTGCTGGTGTTTGACTTGCAATTATAATATTTTATTTTTCTTAGCACTAAATATAGAGCAAGTTTTAAGTTTATTTATTAGTCATAAGCAAGCCTTATATTAACACTGCAATGAAGTTACTGTGAAATTCCCCTAGCCACCACACTCCGACGCCTGTTCAGGTCAATGCACCTAACCAGCATGTCTTTCAGACTGTGGGAGAAAACCGGACCACCCGGAGGAAACCCACGCAGACAACGTGCAAACTTCACACAGACAGTGACCAAGCCGGGAATCGAACCTGGGTCCCTGGCACTGTGAGGCAGCAGTGCTAACCACTGTGTCACCGTTCCGCCCCAGAGGTGTACAAAGTTTCTGAAACTTTAATTACCTCCACCACTGAAGGTGGGTGGAGTTAATGTTTTCATCGGTTTGTTAGACCAGTTGTTGATTTGTTAACAATATGGCCGGAATTTTACCGTCCCACCCGCCACGGGAATCGGGGCGTGGGGTGGACCATGGAATGGTCTGTTCACCTCAGGCAGGATTTTATGACATTGGGATGAGTGAGGCCGCAGAACGCCCACTATCTCAAAAATTAATGGTTGGATTTCAACGAAACCTGGTATACAGATGGGCTATGTGGCCTAAGGAAGAAAGGATTCGTTACTGGAGAAGGTGTGGGTCCTACAATTTTTTTAAAGAATCTATTGACATTGCCAGATGGGACAAATTGACTTTTCCTTCGACTGTTAATTGTTTTAGAATGTTGTGGATTGTCTCAGCTGCTGTGTTGCAGTTTGTTACTGCTGACAAAATTCAAGCAGAGTTTTCAGAGCAGGTTGTTGACTGTGGATTGGCCTGAAGTTTCCTCACTGTGACGGCAGCTCGTAATAGAAAGATTTTTTAAAAATCAGTTTCGTAGTTACAGGACATCAACCTGGCAGAGAAAAGCCTCAAAGAAGAGTTAAATAATTGTAATAACATTGAGTTAATACAGCATGGATGAGGTATGCATTCTACTGAGTGTTGAAAACTGCAATTCTGTGATGTAGACATAGTCACTAAAGATAAGTGCTAGCAACTGTAGTTGCAAAGTTGATTTATGTCATCTGCACCTGGTTAGGGTGCAAGAGTGGGCCTGCATTATAAACAATATGCTGGTAGCTTCATATCTTTATTCTGCAAAGCTTTATTTTTCATAAAAACAACATCCTTTGAGGGCAACGTTGTGGTACAGTGGTTAACACGGATGCCTCACAGCACCAAGGACCGGATTTGATTCTTGCCTTGCGTAACTGTGTGGGGTTTGCACATTCTCACCATGTCGGCTTGGGTTTCCTCCAGGTGCTCCGGTTTCCTCCCAGAGTCCAAAGATGTGTAGGTTAGGTGCATTGGCCATGGTAAATTGCCTTTTAGTGTCCAAAGATACATAGGTTAGGGGGCATTGGTGGGGTAAATAGGTGAGGTGGCGGGGTGGGCCTGGGTAAGATGCTCTGTCAGTCAGGGGCAGGAGGTTTAGGGGAGGATGTGAGGAAAAACATTTTTACCCAGAGGATGGTGACGGTCTGTAATTTGCTGCCTGGGAGGGTGGTAGAGAGTTGCCTCATATCCTTTAAAAAGTATGTGGATGAGCATTTGGCACATCATAACATTCAGGGCTATAGGCCAAGTGCTGGCAGAAGGGATTAGTTGGGAGTTCAGGTGTTTCTAATGTGCCAGTGCGGATTTGATGGACCAAAGGGCCTCTTCTACGCCATATGATTCTATGGTTGAAAATTCTAAATAAACCTCTTGTCGCTTCTTCCAGTACTTGCTCTACCTTACCTTTCCTTAGGTTTTTCCTTTATTTTGCCTCATTTATTTCACTTTTCAGTTTGAGAATGTAGTCCTCCATGCTATACTCAGCTACCATTACTGTGTTTCACTCTGAAATTGGGATTCACAGTTCTAAAATGTAGTCCTTGAAGATGAGTTATAAAAAAACAGTTTTCCAGCCAATCGGGAGATTAAGCAATATACTTTGACCTGACTGTGTCTTTGGAACCAGTAGTGCAAGGAAGTAGGCACGTGAAAAAGATTTGCCTTACTTTCAGCACCCCAAAGGTTAAGTCTCAGCATTGCTTGTTAAAAATATAAAAACAAAGTATGTATTTCATTGATCCATTGAGGACTGTAATATTTTTACACATGACTGCCCCTAGCATCAAAGCAGCATTGGACGGAAGGTGGCATCAAACAGGCCGAGCACAACTGGAGTCAATGGAGTATCTAATCTACAATTCATTTCATAATTAATGGCACCGCAGTTAGGTCACCCCTAAATCTCTGTACTCAAGGGAGTACATGCACTGACTATGCAACCTGCCCTGATAGTTTAGTCCTGGCGGCATTCTCTGTAAAATTTAATCAAACATTTTATGTAGACCAATTAGTTACAAGCAGGATTCATATTCCTGTCTAGTGCTCCACTGTGGGAGAAAGTGGAAAGAATTTAATTGCAGCTATACATGCCGAAGCACAAAAATTGTGTATGAATAAAAGAGAATTATGTGAGAAGCTTCAAATGACAGCAGAAGTAGAATTTGAAGATTCAGTTGTAACCAAAACCCCACGTTTCAGAAGCTTCCAGAGAAATGATATTGGTAGAGATAAGCATGAGGAAAGACAGGCTCTTCAACACCAAAAACAAGAAACCCCATCAGAATGAGATCAGTCAATGCCTGGGTAACTATTGTAAAAACCCAGGCAGTCAATGCCACCTCAACAACCCTAAGATTGAAAATGGAGCAATAGAAATATCCTAGTGATGTGGAATTTCACTCCCAGGTCAGGTGCCCAGAGATGGGAGAATTCCTGGCTCTGCAAACTCGACTTTTATAATTGGCTGCCCAGTTGTCAAGCCAACCCATACCCTCATCTACCACCCTTTGCCCTAGCACTTGCTATGCCAGTTCACCCAGTATCTACCATGGGCAGACCTCAGCAACTATGTTGAGATTAAATGAAGTTCAATAACCTCACAAACTTCATCTGGACAACTGTGCTGGGAACCATCTGAAGATTTAAATCGTAAACTCCAGATGGTTCCATCCTGGTTACACCATTGGATATACAGAAAAAGTTAGAAGAATTGAAACCTCTTCTACTTTCTGGGTAACTATTGTAAAAACCCAGACCAACCCCCACACCTCCAACAAGCCCACCCCGGGTGAGAGCAGTGGGGCTGTGACTAACTTACTCTTAATGCCATAACCCATCTGCCATATGGCATGCTGGCCCAGACTCCTCCGTGGGTGCAAAGTCCCCACACCCACTCCACACACACAGACCCCCCCCTACCGCCGCCGCTACTTACTGCTAGCTGGCCACTTTCCTGCTGGATGACGACTACTAATTGTGGATTCATTGTGCACACATAGAGATTGGGGACTGGAATAAATTTTTCTCTTCTCCAACCTTAGAGAGTGCTTTCTTGGAGAACAATCTTCCCAGAATTTAAGAAACCAAGTAACTTATTATCAGATGGGTAAATTAGTGAAGAGATAAAAAGGGCTAATTCTCCAGTCATAGAATCCCTACAGCGCAGAAGGCGGCCATTCCGCCCATTGAGTCTGCACCGACCACAATACCACCCAGGCCCTATCCACATAACCCCACATATTTACTCTGCTAATCCCCCCTGATGCTAGGGTCAATTTACCATGGCCAATCAACCTAATCTTTGGACTGTGGGAGGAAACCGGAGCAGCTGGAGGAAACCCACACAGACACGGGGAGAATGCGCAAACTCCACACAGACAGTGACCCAAGCCAGGAATCGAACCCGGGTCCATGACGTTGTAAGGCAGCAGTGCTAACCACTGTGCCATCGTGCCACCGTCGTGTGCTAATAACAGCGAATAACTTCTACTGGCACAAGCATCTGAAAATGTGGGCAGCATGGTCCTGAATTATTTTTCCCATTTGCACTGGCAGACAGCAGGGGATTCCACTGCCAGCACCAGTTCCAAAAATAACCCCCAAGCTGTACATGCAAAAGCTATATTGCAACGGCTTAGCAGAATATTCATGGAACAACTGACACTAGATTCTAAGTCTAAGCCACGTTGTAAAACATTTGACATTGTGCAGCTGTCACGTCAGGTTGGACTGTTCTTTGTCACTCTGTGTGACTGAGTACTCCTGGTTATTAGCTCAGGTAATTTGCTGAAACACTAGATGTGTCTCTGGAATTGGGCGGGGGTGGGTTTTGGGCGGGGGGAGGGGGGGGTGGGACAGGCGTGAAGTCTGTGCTGTGGAAAACTTGAATACCATAATCTAAGCAGCAGAGACCTGAAAGGCCTCCCAAATTGAAAACATTGTCCTAGGGTGAGTCATCTTGCAACGATCAGAGCGAGAGGAAAAAAATCTGTCCCAACCAATGGAATCCACCAAAGTAAGGAATGGAAAATAATCTTGCTCATCAACCGCACATTGGGAATGAAAACAATTGACTGAAATAAAAAGTTTCATATTCGATTCGAAACGTTAACTCGGTTTCTCTCTCCATAGACGCTGCCAGACCTCCTGAGTATTTCCAGCGCTTTCTGTTTTTATTTCAGCTTTCCAGCATCCGCAGCATTTTACTTGTATCAAACCAGCTGACCGGGATTGTTTTTGCCATTCACAAGAGATTGATGAAAATGCAAACTTTTTTGTCTGTGAATCTTGAAATATTTACCTCAAGTAAATAGAACCTGCTGTTTATTTTGAATAACTGAACTTTGACCATTCGGTCTATTCCATTTCAGTGCATTTTTTCACACTGTAGAAAATCAAATCCTCCTCTTTCAAATTTCTTAATTTGAATTAGAATCCTCCATTTTCAATTGAAAATGCACAGGGCGGCAGGGTGGCACAGTGGTTAGTACTGCTGCTGCCTCACAGCTCCAGGGACCCGAGTTCGATTCCCAGCTTGGGTCACTGTCTATGTGTAATTTGCACGTTCTCCCTGTGTCTGCGTGGGTTTCCTCCCATAGTCCGAAAAACATGCTGGTTAGGTGCTTTGGCCATACTGAATTCTCTGTCAGTGGACCCGAACAGGTGGCGGAGTGTGGCGACTAGGGGGTTTTCACAGTGTTGCAGTGTTAATGTAAGCCTACTCGTGACACTAATAAATAAACTTTTTAGCTTAAGGAAGACTGTTGCTTAATTGGCACCACTAAATTCAAATTGTTGGCTTCTTTGAGATAATTTACCAAGACAAATGGATCATGACTAGTGAAATTCGCTGTTTAATTTGATTTCAAACTGGTTCAAAAGCAAAACAGAGCAGTTACCTTCCTAGAACCTCATCCTGGAACTGGCAGTGAATTTGCTGACGAATTTGGAACCTGTCATGTCCCTGCCACATGAAGCAGCTATTTAAAAAGCACCAAGCAAATCAATTCAGGTCCGGAAAGACAAGAGCAGGAGATACCTGGGGACACCAGCACATGAAGGTTCCTGTCCAAGCCCCCCTCAACTTGACTTGGATATATATCGCCATTCCTTCACTGTTGCTGGGTCAAACTCCTGGAATTCCCTCTCTAACAGCACTGTAGGTGTACCTACACCTCAGGGGCAGCAGCGGTTCAAGAAGAACAAAAAATGCTGGCCTCGCCAGCGACACCCACATCCCTAAAATGAATAAAAGAAAGACATAGGGAGGCACGTTCTCTTCCCACAAAAAGTGCTGACAACTGAGTGTGTGATAACATTCCTGAACTCTCCTCTTGTTACAAGCCTGGAAACATCTTTAATCTTAGTGAAAGCAGCCTCTTTAAAAAGCTGCATCCAAGCGGAGCACAAGATTTCATCAAGGAAAAATGCTCAGAATAGTTTTAAAAAATGATAAGTAATAAATTACGATCATTGTTTGCACCAACTGAATGGAAAAGAAAACTCTTAGTGATTAGGATAGCCAAATGTTCTGTTGTGTTGCCCCTCTGCCTGTAATCTACAGAGACAATTTATGGTGCGTTTTTTTTAGAAATGGCTGCATCATTTTGATTTGCAGAATTGATTACTGACAACTGAAACAGGGGCTGGCACAGTGGTTAGCACTACTGCCTCATAACGCCCGGGACCTGGGTGCAAATCCAGCCTGGAGAAACTGTTTGTGTGGAGTTTGCACATTCTCCCTGTATCTGTGTTGGTTTCCTCCAGGTGCTCCAGTTTCCTCCCACAGTCCAAAGATGTGCAGGTTAGGCTTATTGGCCGCTTAGCGTCAGGGGTATTAGCATTTGATTTGATTTATTATTGTCACATGTATTAACGTATTGTGAAAAGTATTGTTTCTTGCACGCTATACAGACAAAACATATCGTTCATAGAGAAGGAAATGAGAGAGTGCGGAATGTAGTGTTACAGTCATAGCTAGAGTGTAGAGAAAGATCAACTTAATGCAAGGTAGGTCCATTCAAAAGTCTGACAGCAGCAGGGAAGAAGCTGTTCTTGAGTTGGTTGCTACATGGCCTTTTGTATCTTTTTCCTGAAGGAAGAAGGTGGAAGAGAGAGTGACCGGGGTGCATGGGATCCTTAATTTTGCTGGCTGCTTTGCCAAGGCAATGGGAAATGTAGACAGAGTCAATGAATGGGAGGCTGGTTTGCGTGATGGATTGGGCTACATTCACAACCTTTTGTAGTTTCTTGCAGTCTTGGGCAGAGCAGGAGCCATACCAAGCTGTGATGCAACCAGAAAGAATGCTTTCTATGGTGCATCTGTAAAAGTTGGTGAGAGTCGTGGTGGACATGCCAAATTTCCTTAGTCTTCTGAGAAAGTAGAGGCGTTGATGGGCTTTCTTAACTATAGTGTGGGCATGGGGGGACCAGGACAGGGGGTTGGAGGTAAATATGTGGGGATACGGGGATAGAGCCTGGGTGGGATTGTTTTTGGCCTCCTTCTGCACTGCAGGAATTCTATATTTTAAAAAAAAGGGTGGATCTTGTCTTCAATGGAAATAAAATCTGGGAAAGATTCCCATTTCAGGGAAAATGCCACCTTTATGTTTAATTAGAAATGCTGTTCCATGATCTATATCTGACAAATCGATGTCCAGTCATAATGCATACGTAATGTAATTAAATAATTCTTACAGAGTGAGAAAGTTAGATTGTTAAATGCACACATTTGATTGCCCATTGGGGACCAGCTAGATGGGGTGCAGTGACTAGCTCCATATTACTTGTAAGTATTGCAGTTCATAACATTCTTTCGCAACTGAGAATTTCTTTTAGATCACACTAGTGGACCAAATCGGAAAGATTTGCTTTGCATTCCTGAATAAGTTTGAGCGAAATGTGTTGGGATTGTGAACTTGTTGCCAAGGAAATTATTGACATGTCATCAGGTAACAGTTAATAGGTGCCAGCTTTCACAAAGGTAACACAAGTTCATCTGCATTAAATGAAAAACTGAAACAGAATCTGACCCTCGGCTGTAGCACCATGCCTTTCTGTTAGATGTGTAATTGAGCATTTTCCTGCTTAAGATAATTTGAGGTACTGAGCACTATCATTACACGGCCAGTGTAAATGCCCCAGGATTTTTATTGCTTTGACCTACCATGTTGCAATATGTTACAGGCTACGGGGAAGGAGTCATGTTACAGAGCACTGCACATTCTGCACGTATGCTTGCTGTTTGTTTTTCCACCAAATGGAATCATTTTAATTTGCTAAGTTCCACTTGCCTGCAGAGTTGGAACTTGTTTTTACAGCCCTTAAATTGAGTAGTAAATGTCTTGAGATAAAAATATTAAGCTGACAGTAAAGACCATTGCTTCATGAATCCAAAATTACAGTGGTAATAAAGAAAGACCTTAATTCACGTAGAAACCTTTGCAACCTCTGACATCACAAAGGGCTTCACACTTCTTTGAAGTGCATCCAATATTGTAACATCGAAATTGTGACAATCTAAGCACAGCAAGCTCCTACAAACAACAATGTGATAAATCAGAGTTAAATAATTACCACGATTGCCTGTCGGAGAGTATCACGGGATCTTTCACATCCATCTGAGAGATTAGACAGAACCTCTGGCACAGTCCCCACAGAAGTTGATATTGTCAGCTTATTTTGTTTATGCCCAAGGCCTTGAACTCGCCACAGCCCCCTCCCCCCACGGCGTGTTTTGCAGCAGCAGAGGTGACCCAACATTGGCCAAAAGCGGGATCTTCCGGTCTCTCACCCTCTGGAGAACCCAAGGTAGAGGCTTTCTGTCGGCGGGAAAATCCCTCCATCATCCATTTTACCCTATCGTGCAAAGTCGGAACCTAGCCCAGTGAACTTTAGTAATAGCTCATTAAACAGAGTGTTTTAGGTCCAGCAAAGGAGGACTAAGGGATTGATTAAGAAGGGGAAAATAGAGCATGAAAGTAAGCTGAGGTTAAGGTATAAACCTTTTAGGATTGAGGTGAGGAGAAATATCTTCACTCAGAGGGTGATGAATGTATGGAATTCACTACCACAGAAAATATTTGAGACCAAAACGTTGTGTGATTTCAGGAAGAAATTAAATATAACTCTTGGGGCTAAAAGAATCAAGATATATAGGGGGAGAGGGGGATCAGGATATTGAATTTGATGATCAGCCATGATAAAAATGAATGGCGGAGCAGGCTCGAAGGGCTGAATGGCCTTCTCCTGCTATTTTCTATGTTTCTATAGTAAAGTGGATCTCTGTTGTGTTACTGAGCCATTAAGGTTAAGTTTATTTATTAGTGTCACAAGTAACACTGCAATGAAGTTACTGTAAAATCCCCAAGTCGCCACACTCTGCCGCCTGTTCGGGTACACTGAGGGAGAATTTAGCATGGCCAATGCACCTAACCAGCACGTCTTTTGGACTATGGGAGGAAACCAGAGCACCCGGAGGAAACCCACACAGGCACAGGTAGAACGTACAGATTCCACGCAATGACCCAAGCCAGGAATCAAACCCAAGTCCCTGGCACTGTAAGGCAGCAGTGCTGACCACTGTGCCACCGTTCCGCGGAAGATCAGGAAGACTCTGAGTCCGATTTCCTGTCTGTGCTCAGCTACCTCAGTGGTTGGGATAAGACAAATCGCTTCAGTGCCGCTGGGCTAAAGATTTAAGAAAAATTGGAAGGGGTATTAACGTCTGATCATTACTCAGACCCTTGTGTTACAATGACAAGATTGAGCCCAAATTAAAACTAAAGAAAGTATACAAATGACCATTAAAAGTAGTTTTTACAATGCTAGCTAAATTCTTAAATTGAATAGGATAAATTTCTTGCTAGAAATGGAACAAGTGCTGACATAGGTGAACAAACCCTGTTTTGAGCAGTGTGGTTTCAGGTTTGCTTGAAATTCTTATCTGTGGAATGCAATTAGTCAGGGTTGAATCATTCAATGAATAACATTAAATCAATGTCTGTGAGTTTCCTCACTTGATTATATTTAGTGTTCACAGAGAAATTTTATACACTTTCATGGAGGGTTAAATATATTTATTTCAGGATCTAAAACACTGAGCTCAGCGAGTGAAATAATTTTTTTTTGTTCAATGATTCCCGTCCTGCTCATTTACTCTTATCGCGCTTCTGCTTTTAGCCTTTTGTTTCTTCTCATTGTTTGGTTCCTGTTTCCTTTTTGGTGGAGCTCTGTCTTTTGGTGGAGGGTATTCACAGATGCGCCTTATTTTTGGAGACCAAGTTAATGATGAAAAAGTGCAGCAACCCTGAAATTCCTGGATTGGGAGAGGGCACTAATCAAGATTTGATGGGGTAGGAAATGTCTGTTGGAGCTTATCCATGCTGGCAGAGGCTCTGTGCAATTTTGCATCAGGCTGAGGAAGTGCCCACCCTCACAGTAGCAGCCACATGGTAATGTCAAAGTTCACCCATACTATATTCATAAGATCATACAGCAGTAAAGGAGGCCATTCGGTCCACACTCTGTGTTGGCTCCTTGATAGAGCTACCCAATCAATATCACTCCTCTGCTCTTCCTCCATGGCATTATCTTTTTGCTCATTCAAAAATTTTAAAGTTTATATATAGTCACAAGTAGGCTTACATTAACACTGCAATGAAGTTACTGTGAAAATCCCCAAGTCGCCACACTCCGGTGCCTGTTCGGGTACGCTGAGGAGAGAGTTTAGCCTGGCCAATGCACATAACCAGCTCGTCCTTCGGACTGTGGAAGGAAACCCACGCAGACACGGAGAGAATGTGCAAACTCCACACACACAGTGACCCAAACTGCGAATCGAACCTGGGTCCCTGGCGCTGTGAGGCAGCAGTGCTAACTACCATGCCACCCATTCAAGTATTATCCCCTTTGAAAGTTATTGTTGAATCTGCTTCCACTATCCTTTCAGCAGTGCATTCTAGATCACAACTCATGTCACCACTGGAAACTGTTCCTCCTTATCTACTCTATCAACATTTTGAACACCTCAATAAAATCTCCTCTGATCTGCTAGCTAGATTTGAAGAGGTGGCACAATGATTAGCACTGCTGCCTCACAGTGCCAGGGACCTGGGTTCAATTCCGGTCTTGGATGACTGTGTGGAATTCGTATATCCTCCATGTCTGCATGGGTTTCCGCCGGATGCTGCGGATTCCTCCCACAGTCCAAAGATGTGTGGGTTAGGTGGATTGGCTGTGCCAAATTTCCCCTTAATCAAGGGGGATTAGCGGGGTAAATACGTTGGGTTACAGGGATAAGACCTGGATGCGATCATTGTCTGTGCAGGCTAAATGGGCCGAATGGGGCTCCTTCTGCACTGTAGGGATTCTATGATGGACAGGTTTGTGGAATGGGTGGAGAGAAATTCAGTTCAGGAATGTTTGGGGTGATACATTTTGACAATAGGATTGAGGAGAAAAAATAAATGCAAAATGGTACAATTGTAAAGGGTGTGCAAAAAAGAGGGCGACATAAGATTGCCTGTACACAAATCTTTGATGACAGCAGGACTGGTTAACTAAGCAATTAGCGAAACGTATGAAGATTCTGGGCATTGTAAATTGAGATACAGAATATAAAATTTGGGAAATTATGCTGAACCTAAATAAAATACTAGTTCAACCCCAGTTAGAGTTCTGGCCAGTACTGGTCACCACACATTGGACAGGATTTTCTGGCTGCGCTCGTCCCAAGACCAAAAATGCCTGCCTGTGGTCAACAGATCTTTGCATGGTCAGCTGAACTTTCTGTCCCACCTGCTATGATTCCCGTGGCGAGCGGGATGGGAAAGCTGCCCTTTGAGAAGGATATGAAAGTTTTGGTGAGGATACACCAGAGATTTACTAAAACTGTTCCAGTCGAAGAGATTATAGTTCTGCGGATAAACTGGAGAAACTGGAACTGTTGTCCTTAGAGCTGAGAAATTTTGATAGGGGCTGTAAAATTATGAAGAGTTGGACAGAGTAAATAACAAGGAACTGATTCCAATATCTGCAGGGTGGCCAACCAAAGGATATGGCTTTAAGGCGTATAGCAAAAGAAAGGGAGACGGCATGAGAAAAAAATGTTTTTATGCAACTCATGGTTAATTTGTAATGTTTTCTTGGTAGCATGGTGGATACAGATTCAATAGCAACTTTCAAAAGGGAATTGAATAAATACTTAAAGGAGACAAAATTGCAGGGATATATGGAAAGAGCAACGGTATGGAAATCAGCAACTCTTCGAAAGAGCTGGTGCAAGCCTGTGCACCTGTGCTGAACTATTTTATTCTATTCTAACAATTGTACCATATCCTGTACCTCCACATAACTGAGTCATTTCGGGACTTGCATCCTTCTTTCACCCCTAAAGATGATACATCATTGATTAAAGGGTGCTGTTCATCAGCAACCATTCATCAAGATGGAAGTGATTTATTAAAGAGACACAGCTCACTTAGAGCGCTGGTTGAGACCTTTGGTCATATTTTGAGACTCACTGCAGGTATTATCAAAAGCAGGTAGGAGCATATGAAATAGGAGTCGACCTTACGGCCCCTCGAGTCTGCTCTGCCATTCAATGAGGTCAACGCTGATCTTGTACCTCAACTCCACTTTCCTACACTATCCCCATATCCCTTCAGAATGCAAAACGAAATTAATCTCAGCCTTGATTCTACTAAATCATTGCGTATCCACAGCCCACTGAGGTGGAGAATTGCAAAGATTCCCAACGGTCTGAATGAAGAAATCACTCCTCATCTCTGTCCTGAAGAGAATGCAACCTTGTACATGGCAAACCCAGTATGTTGCATTACCCTTGGATAGCATTCTATTTCAAGACAATTGCTGTGCTCAAATCTAAAGATGGTACTGGGGGCTTCCCAATGGGAATTTTACTTCACATGAGCTAAATGCTGGAAGATGAAAAGCAGCAGGAAGTTGCCAGAAAAGCCCTGTTAATCGTTCAGCACCAGAGGGGAACCAAGTTATTTCAGCTTTGCCAATCCAGTACTGGTGCACTTTCCGAGACCTGTCACTGGTGGCCTGCCTCAGGAGACTGCGTCTCAGTCATAATAAAAGCAGAAAGTGCTGGAAATATCAGCAGGTCTGGCAGCATCTGTGGGGAGAGAAACTGAGTTAACATTTCCAGTCAAATGCGACACCCCAATTGGTGACTCTCATATTTGAAGACTGCCCCCTACAAAATTCAGCAGAGCGAACCATTTAGTCACTGTGGGAGTCACTGCCTGGCTTGTTGATGACTGCACCCGCTAATAATAATAAACCCAGAAAACCACAGGAGCCTTTCGCTTTTACATTCTCTATTAGTCAAGTGACTGATGCCCCCTCTGTCAGGCGGACTGGATTCATTGAGTTTGATCATACAATTTAAAATCTCACCAACTGTCCTGGCTTGAGACAATTCACATCTCTTTAACCTGTGCTTAACCCTCTCTCCACTCGCATTGTCTGTACCTGTAAAGACTTGATTACCTGTTACGACTCGCATTCCAACCGTTGTCTTGTAAATTGAGTCTGTGTCTATATATGCCCTGTTTGTGAACCCAATCCTCCATTCACCTGATGAAGGGGCAGCGCTCCGAAAGCTTGTGCTACCAAATGAACCCGTTGGACTTTAACCTGGTGTTGTGAGACTTCTTACTGTGCCTACCCCAGTCCAACGCCGGCATCTCCACATCACAATTTGATAATATTTCCACACACATGATGAAGAGGACCACGAGCACTGGGGAGTTTGTTCATTATCTTCTCTGACTTCCTCCTTCCACACTCACTATGTACTGAAGTATAAGTTAAGTCCCCTTTTTAAATTCTCTCACAGGATGTGGGCGTCACTGGATAGGCCAGCATCTATTGCCTATTCCTTGATCCCTTGAGAAGGTGGCGATGAGCGACCTTCTTGAACTACTGCAGTCCGTATGGTGTAGGCACACCCACACTGCTGTTAGGCAGGGAGTTCCAAGATTTTGACCTAGTTACAGTGAAGGAATAGCAATGTAGTTGCAAGTCAGGTGGGTGTGTGAATTGGAGGGGAACTTGCCTAGAAAGAGGATGTTCTTATTTGCTTTCGAGATGGACAAGCTTCTGGTAAGATTTTATTGGCTATCTGTATTAGTAACTGTTCTTATTATCCACTTTAAATGGCACTGAGAGTTACCCATACATTTTGAGACTGGAGTCACCAGACCAAGATGGCCCAATAATAGGTTTGCATCCCTGAAGGGCAAGGACAGATGGATTTTGATGACAATCCAACAGCTCTGGGACTGCCAGGCCAAAAATGACCACATTTACTGAATTTGTCTTTCATAACTTCAAATGGTGAGGTTTGAACTTATAACCTTTGGATTTAATCCCATACCAGAACCAGTGTACTGCAGCATTCAGCAATTAGAATCCAAAATATTTCTTTGCAATTGATGTCCTCCCCTTTAACGAGCAGAATTGCTGTTTATGACTTTATGTGCAACTGACATAACCATGCGATTCAGGACATTTCTGGTTAAGCAGCCTGGTGTGTTGGAAATGGAAGTTTGGCTGTAATGAAGAACATATTACTTATTTGCGGTGCTATAAACAGTCTTTGTGAATGAAGGCTTTTGGGAAAATGTGCTTTGAGGGAATGAACATGAGTGGCCAAGCAAAGCACGGCTGACGAATTTAAGCATGAGCAAAAGGGGAGATCAAACCTGTTCTACCAATATTTGTAAACATAGGAACATTAGTCGACATTTCAGCTCGGAGTTCATTCCATCATTCTGCTAGCAATGGCAGCCTGGTGACTTTTTCCCAACTCCTGACCTCTCTCATTATCCCTCACTTCCAAGTAAGTTGCTCATTTGAATTATATATATCAGAGACCAATGGAAGTCCTAGAATAAATCAGATCACAGAATAAATAGTACAGAAGGAGGCCATTTGACTTATAGGGGGGAATTTTACGACATTTTTTCTAAGTGTCCAGCTAGCATGAAAACAGGAGCGTTCCTGATCCGTTTTTTGGGCGAGTTTTCACGCCCAATCATATGCAATCAGTCTTTGAAAATATGGGCTAGACCATTTCTAGCCGCCAGAGGCAGTGGGCGGAGCCTAATTCTCCAGACAGCCAGCAGCTCAGATCAGAGTCACAAACCGTGCATGCACAGGAAAAGTGGAAAAAAAATAGATTTGCTGACAGAACCTCCCTCCACCCCTGGGCCAGATACAGCCTCCCCCCTCCTCCCCAAGGATATTGGAGACTGCCCACCCCTCCCCCCCCCCCCCACCCCGGGCCCCTTGCACATGTCCCCCACATCACCATCCCTGGCCCCAATGGCTGGCTGACATGGCCCTCTCTTTCGTCTGCCCCCAATTATCACAGAGCTACAAATCCTAGTCCCACCCTCCATCAGCACTCCATCGCCCATCTGCAACAATACTTGCTGCTACCTGCAGTAGGACCCAGAGTCAACGCTCTGACCCGACTCCGTGCTGAGAGTCCAAGTTTGAATCTTGTGAGCAACAACAGCCCCCCACATCTGCACAGGCCTCCCCGATGCAAAACGCAACATGGCCACCATGAAACATAACCCCCTGAGCAGCACAGAGCAGTTTGAACACAGAGACTTACCTCCTCACTCACCCACTCTGCTCGAGTGCCTGAATCCAACGTTTATAGAGGAGATGTTTTTCTGACCGATCCGGCTGCAGTAAACGAGGTGGTTAAGGCAGGTGAGCTGGGACGATTGGGAGTGAAGCTCACTAATGACATTGTGATGAATGCAAAAAAAATGCAAATTGACGTTTCACCCATTTTGGGTAGGCTCCCGATCATGCCAATTTTTTTTCTCTTGGTAAAATGGGAATGGGAGCGAAAACAGGCACCATTCCCTCTAATTGCATCACGCACGATTTTACAACATTTTCCCGCCACAAAATGGGTGCGATGAGGTCATAGAATTCCGCCCATCATGTCCTTTCTGACTCTTTGAAAGAGATATCCAGTCAAACTCACTCTCCAGCCCTTTTCCCATACACTTACAAATGTTTTCCCTTCAAGTATTTATCCAGATTCGTTTTGAAAACAGTTATTGAATTGACTTCCACCACCTCTCAGGCAGTGCATTTCGGATCATAACATTTTGCTGTGCAAAAATATTTCCCATCTTGTCTCTGGTTCTTTTGCTGATCACCTTAAATCTTTGTATTTTCTTTTACTGACTCTCATTAAATGGAAATAGTTTCTCCTTATTTACTCTAGCAGAATGATTCATGGTTTGATGCACCTCTGTTAAATCACCCTTAACTTTCCCCGTTCTGAGGAGAACAAACCCAACATCTCTAGCCTCTCCACAAAACAGATGTCCCGCATCCTTGATAACACTCTGGACAATCCCTTCTACAACCTCTCTAACTAATTGTGGTGAACCATCGTTGGTTCACCACTGGGGTTGTTATTGTGTTACTGTTGGGCTAGGGTGTTGTTGTTATGGGGGTTGTACTATGTTGTTGGGTTAGGGTGTTTACCTGTCCTAAGTGTTATCATGGCACACTCCAGTGGGGTCCCGCCTCCGGTGGCAGGGTATAAGACCCCCTGCTCCGGCAGGACCCCTTCAGTCTGAACGGGTGAATTTGTGTTAGTAGTTTCATTGTTAATGTATTAAAGCCTTCAGTTCTAAAGCCTTGTTTCCGGGTGCTCATTGAGGTGCATCAATTTAATACATTAACTGAGAATATGGAACAGATCCTAAAACCGGATCGTCTGACACTGGACCCACGTGCGGTCGGTGCAGCTAACACGTTCGAACATTGGTGGAAGTGCTTCGAGGACTACCTGGCAGCCTCGGTAGCTATCACTACAGACAGTGATAGACTCCAGGTCCTCCACGCAAGGGTAAGCGACACGATTTACCTAGCCATTCGTGCAGCTTCCACTTACCAGGGTGCCGTCGAGCTCCTAAAGAATAGGTACATTACGCCACCCAACGAGATTCACGCTCGTTATCTCCTCGCTACACGACGTCGGCAGTCGGGCGAGACCATAGAAGACTACGCCAATGAACTCCTGCAGCTTGCCAGGGGTTGTGACTGTAAGGATGTCTCCGCCGAGCAGTACATGCAAGACCTCGCCCGAGACGCGTTCGTAGCAGGGGTAGGGTCCTCGTACATCAGACTTAAATTATTAGAAAAGGGGAAACTCAACTTGACCCAGGCAATGGGGATGGCCGTGAGGTTGGAGGCGGCGTCGAAGAGCTTGGCGCTGTACCCCGAGGACCACGTGCAGTCAACGTGGTTGGAGCAAGCTCTGCTCCCTCCTCGCCCCGCGAACCCGCGCTCCCAGATCGATTCGACGACGGCGGCAGCTCCAGGTGGCCAGCGATGCTATTTTTGCGGTGGGGCCAAGCATCCACGGCAACAGTGTCCGGCAAGAACGGCAATCTGCAGCCAGTGCGGTAAAAAAGGCCACTACGGCAAAGTCTGCAGGTCCAAACCTAAAAACGGCAGTGCAGCTTGTAACCCTCCAGAACGGAGACCATCTCTTTCGGCGCTGCAGTACCCACGAGGTCCGACCACGTGCGATCTCAGGACGGCGCCATCGTGGCAGACAGAGGAGGAGGAAGACCACCAGGAGTCGCTGCGCTTGGAGCCCTCGGCCACATGCGATTCATGGGGGCGGCCATCATGGTCCACGACGACTAGGAGCGACCAGCAGGGGTCCTCAGCATCCACATCGGCAGCATGCAGCAGCGACCAGCAGGGGTCCTCAGCATCCACATCGGCAGCATGCAGTGATGTCCAGGGGCCAACGGTGGCGTCGATCTCTCTGGATCAGACCAGGCATTACAGACTGGAACATTCCATGATGGAGGTAAAGGTTAGTGGCAGAACTGTGAATTGTCTGTTTGACAGTGGGAGCACCGAAAGTTTCATACACCCTGAAACTGCTAAAAGGTGTGGACTCCGGGTTCTCCCTGCCAAACAGACAATTTCCATGGCATCACAGTCCCGGTCTGTACCGATCCAAGGACGATGTATGGTAACTCTTGAGGTACAGGGCACAGTTTACGAGCAATACAGGCTCCTTGTGCTACCTCACCTTTGCGCGCCAATTCTCCTCGGACTAAACTTTATGGCCCACATGAGGAGTGTGATCCTACAGTACGGTGGGCCACTCCCTTCACTGGCAGTAGGGAACCAGCCGCAGCCTCCAAATTGCCCAAAGCGCCCCGCGTGCAATCTATCCACCCTGAAGATCACGACACCATCCCTTTTTAAAAATCTGGTACCTGGCTGCAAGCCCATCGCTACTAAAAGTAGACGTTACAGCGCTGAGGACCGGATCTTTATTAGATCTGAGGTTCAGCGGCTCCTCAAGGAAGGGATCATACAGGCCAGTGCTAGTCCGTGGAGAGCGCAGGTCGTGGTAGTCAAAAGCGGGAACAAACCTCGGATGGTCATCGACTATAGTCAGACCATTAATAGATACACGCAGCTGGATGCGTATCCTCTCCCGCGCATTTCTGATATGGTCAATCAGATTGCGCAGTACCGAGTGTTTTCTACCATAGACCTTAAGTCCGCCTACCATCAACTCCCCATCCGCCCAGAGGACCGACAATATACGGCTTTTGAGGCGGATGGTCGTCTATACCAATTCCTCAGGGTTCCATTTGGTGTCACCAATGGGGTCTCGGTCTTCCAGCGTGCTATGGACCGAATGGTGGACCAGAACGGGTTGCGGGCTACCTTCCCGTACCTGGATACCGTCACCATCTGCGGCCATGACCAGCAGGACCACGACACGAATCTCCAACACTTTCTACGCACTGCATCTCGCCTGAATCTGACCTATAACAGGGAGAAGTGCGTATTCCGTACGCGTAGGTTAGCCATCCTCGGATACGTGGTGGAAAACGGGGTCATTGGCCCTGATCCAGACCGTATGCGCCCACTCACTGAACTTCCCTTGCCCGCTAGCACGAAAGCACTGAGGAGATGCCTCGGGTTCTTTTCGTATTATGCACAGTGGGTCCCCAACTACGCGGACAAAGCTCGTCCGCTCATTAAGTCCACGACCTTCCCACTTACGCCGGAGGCCCAATTGGCCTTCAAGGTTTTGAAAAGCGACATCTCGAAAGCCACGATGCACGCGGTGGATGAATCCATCCCTTTCCAGGTGGAGAGTGATGCATCGGACTTCGCCCTAGCCGCCACACTAAACCAGGCAGGCAGGCCCGTCGCGTTTTTTTCCCGCACCCTTCAAGGCCCAGAGATTCGGCACTCAGCGGTGGAAAAGGAGGCTCAGGCCATTGTGGAGGCAGTCAGACACTGGCGCCATTACCTGGCAGGTAAGCGGTTCACCCTGATCACGGATCAACGATCCGTGGCGTTTATGTTCAGTAACACGCAGAGGGGCAAGATCAAGAACGATAAGATCTTGCGGTGGAGAATTGAGCTCTCCACCTATAATTACGATATTATGTATCGTCCAGGGAAGCTCAATGAGCCCTCGGATGCCCTCTCGCGCGGAACATGCGCCATCATGCAGGAGGACCGCTTGAAGGCTCTCCACAATGATCTGTGTCATCCTGGAGTCACCAGACTCTACCACTTTATAAAAGCCCGCAACCTACCCTACTCGGTGGAGGAGGTCAGGTCAGTTACTAGAAGTTGTCGGATTTGCGCAGAATGCAAACCACACTTTTATCGACCAGACCGGGCACATTTGGTCAAGGCCACTCGCCCTTTTGAGAGGCTGAGTGTAGATTTTAAGGGCCCCCTTCCCTCAACGGATCGGAATGTCTATTTTCTTAACATAATAGACGAATTTTCCCGGTTTCCGTTTGTTTTCCCCTGTGCGGACACGTCGACTGCCACCGTCATCAAGGCATTCAGTGAGCTTTTTACCCTGTTCGGGTACCCCTGCTATATTCATAGCGACAGGGGCTCGTCGTTCATGAGCAACGACTTGAGGCAATTCCTGCTCTCATTCGGGATTGCCTCTAGTAGAATCACGAGCTACAACCCTAGGGGTAACGGACAGGTGGAAAGGGAGAATGCTACAGTCTGGAAGGCTGTCCTACTGGCACTGAAATCCAAGGGCCTTCCAGTCTCCCGGTGGCAGGAGGTCCTTCCAACTGCGCTCCATTCTATCCGCTCCCTCCTGTGTACGGCAACCAATGCTACTCCCCACGAGAGGATGTTCTCATTCCCTCGGAAGTCGTCCTCGGGGACCTCATTGCCAGCCTGATTGACGTACCCAGGACCCGTCCTTCTGCGGCGCCATGTGAGGGCTCGCAAGTCCGACCCCTTGGTCGAACCGGTCCAACTCCTCCACGCCAACCCTCAGTATGCCTATGTGGCATATCCTGACGGGCGAGAGGACACTGTCTCCATTAGAGACCTGGCGCCCGCAGGGGACGTAGCAACTCCTGTCGCTCCTATTCCCCCAGTCACAGATCCACTACTCCTCATTACTTCCCCAGACGTGGCGCGGTCAGCACCGGGACCAGTGCATAACACTTTTACTCCCATGTACAGCTTGCCTGAGACTCGGAGATCGGCGCCACCATCATCACCACCACCACCACCACCAAACGTTCCAGGATCCCCTACACCATCGCCTCATCAGGGCCGGCCGGCCCGGGAGTCTTTGAGGGGACAGCCAGATGTTGCTTTGAGAGAGCCACCGCAAGCACCTGCTCCGGTTTCGCAACCGGTGTTGAGAAGATCGCAGCGTCGGTGTGGTCCTCCAGACCGTCTGGACTTGTGAATCCTGTTATTTTTTTTGTCATTGTCTGTTTTCATCCACCCCGCCACCTTTGGTTCCTAAAGGAGGGGTGAATGTGGTGAACCATCGTTGGTTCACCACTGGGGTTGTTATTGTGTTACTGTTGGGCTAGGGTGTTGTTGTTATGGGGGTTGTACTATGTTGTTGGGTTAGGGTGTTTACCTGTCCTAAGTGTTATCATGGCACACTCCAGTGGGGTCCCGCCTCCGGTGGCAGGGTATAAGACCCCCTGCTCCGGCAGGACCCCTTCAGTCTGAACGGGTGAATTTGTGTTAGTAGTTTCATTGTTAATGTATTAAAGCCTTCAGTTCTAAAGCCTTGTTTCCGGGTGCTCATTGAGGTGCATCACTAATGACATCCTTGATAAAGTGTAAGCCCAGAACCCAATATTGCAGCTGAGGCCTAACCAATGCTTTATAAAAGTTTAGCAAAGGTCCTGCTTTTGTATGCGATGCCTCCATTTATAAGGCAAGAATCATAACAGCTTCTCAAACTCTGCCATGTCCTCAATAACATGTGCACATATGCCCCCATATTTCTCTGTTCTGGCACTTCCGGTATAATAATACAGTTTCATTTATGTTGGGTGGAATGTTCCCAAAGTGTCCTTTTGGGTGAGAAAGGCTGTGTGAATTGTGCCAGCATGAATCAGATCTCAATCTGCCTGCACTTAATCTTTTTTTTGAGAGAGGGGTGAGTTTAGCGCCAGTTCTGAGAGGGGCCAGGCCTAAACACACCGGCAAGCCCAGCTTCACAGAGATCGGGCGCCGTTTTTAGAGGGCGCCCTCAGAGTGAAATTGAAGATCCTATTTCCTCCCTCCACAGATATTGAGACCACCCTCCTCCTCGTTGAAGGCATGTTTTCCCATCCCTGCCCCGCATCTTGGCATTGGGGCCCTCCCAATAGGTCCATCTTCATGTCCCACCCCCTTCACACTGCTGCCAGCACCCTGACACTGCCCCCTGACAGTGCCATCCTAGAAGTGTCATCCTGGTGGTGCCAGGTGGCACTGCCAGATGGGCACTGCCAGCTATGTCCCTGACCACCCAGAGGCATCAATGGTCTTTGAGCCCCATGGCATGGCCATCAGGCCTGGAGATCAGTTGTGATTCGCACCGGGTTCCCACTGCATCTGAGAGTCGGAGAATCCCGGGAGCAGGAAGAATCCAGCTTGAAATCGACTAAGCATATTTAAATATGCTCACTGGGCAGGAACCAGATTGTGTTGTTGCATGGTGGCTGGGAGAATCCCAATGGGGTCTTGCGCTAGGGCTAAATGTGCGAGGCACCTCCACCCGATTCTCTGACCCCATTCCGCCCCAATGCGATTTGTGTCAGGCGCAACGTGACCGGAAAATCGGCCCCATTATCTTTCCTACCAAAATGTATCATTTCATACTTAGAATCATAGAGTCCCTACAGTGCAGAAGGAGGCCATTCAGCCCACCGAGTCTGCACTGACCACAATCCCATCCAGACTCTATTCCCGTAACCTCACATATTTACCCTGTTAATCCCCTGACACTAGGGTCAATTTAGAATGGCCAATCAACCTAACCCGCATATCTTTGGAGTGTGGGAGGAAACCGGAGCACCCGGAGGAAACCCACGCAGACACGGGGAGAACGTGCAAACTCCACATAGACACTGACCCGAGGCCGGAATTGAACCTGGATCCCTGATGCTGTGAGGCAGCAGTGCTAACCACTGTGCTACCATGCTGCCCCAAAGTTCTCTAAGTTCAATTTAAATTGCAGGAGGATTTGGAAGAAGCAAGGGTGGTTCCAGTTATGGAATAAATTCCTTGGGTGGAAAGCTATTTGAGGCACTATAAAAAAACAATACTGTAAATGTTGCATTGATTCAGTCGCAGTATATAAAGCACAGCAAGCATTGTTGAATTGCAGGAATTTCATGTGGTCAACCTAATGTAGCTAATGAAGATCTCATGGTTAAGATGCATTTGAAATTATTGACCATGATTTCATGTTTTAAACAGTCACCGTAAACCAATTATGAACTCATAAATCATGCCTGAGAAACTCCAGGCACCATTTGCAACATTATCAGTTGTTTATGTTGAACTGCAGTCACAGGTTTAACAGCAGCTAAGTATATCTACAAAAAAATACAGATTTTCCATTCGCGCATTCACAGCGGCAAGTCGAAACCTGTAAAGAATGAATAATGCAGTGACCATGCTCAGCTGCAAGTGTTAATGTGGAGACTGAAAACAACCCATAAAATCTCACCTATATGAAGGAAATGGGTAAGGCGTTAGGAAACTGAATGATCCTTGCATTGAATTTCATACCACTTTAATATCAGTAACATAAAAATAAAACTGTAACTGCTTTGTTTGAATTCTGTCACTCTGCTGTGAGCAGAGCTTAACATTGCAATCTGTGCAAACACCAAGTGCTATTAATAATCCACCGGACTGCTGCCACTCTGAGCCTGCTGTTCAAGATGTCATCGTTTAGCACTGTGCAGCCCAAGTACAGTCTTCTGATCATCCAGCTCTTGAATGTTCCTCGCTATTTATGAATTTAAGGTGAGATTCATGTACCACTCTGTTGCTGCATTAAAGACACTATCAAAAGGTTTCTAACTGTCATGGCAGCGTGAAAATGGGAGTCCTCCGTGCCAGTCTTTTGGGTGAGCTCGGCACTGCAATCTTCCGGCATTCTGTCCATTTCTTTGACAACTGGGAACTTTGCACTGAGGGGGAGGTGGAGTCTAAGTGCACCGGTGAAGCCAGCTTCAGAGCGCTCAGGCACCATTGCGCAGGATACCCCATCTGCTAGTGAACCAGGAAATCTCCACCCACCTCTCCCACATGGACATTGGGAAGCCCCCCCCCCCCCAAATCATCAGCGGCGTTGTCACCCCCTTTGCACCAACACAGGTCACCAGCACCAGGGTATCGCCAGGGACAGATTGGATTTTTGGCCTATCTCGCTATCTTCCCAGCTCACTACACTCAGTGACCAGCACGGTGAGCCAATAATATTGCGCTCCATTTCTTTCAGAGCATCCAAAATCGTTTTTACAGCCTGGGCAGTATCTCTTTTTAAAATGTAGTCACTGTAAGAATGTGAATATTCCAGTAAATGGAAACTGTTGTTCACGGCACATTAATGGATAAAGCAAGGGAATGGCAAATGGGAAATTTTGCAATCCAAAACTGGTCTTCATTGAATTTGACTCATCAGTTTGGAAAAAGTGAAACGGCACTCATGCTAGTTATACGAGGCAGGAATAGAAAATGAATTAGGAGTGGCTCCATTCATCTACTCTTCCTGAAGAACAGCCAAGGATATTAGGGTTTCCATAGATATTTATGTGGATGGATAATTCTAGCCTTCAGCCTCAGGAAGATGGCATGCATCTGGAAGCTAAATGTGGGAGAGGAGGAGGGAAGTAGCAAAATAGAATGAAGTAAATTAACCATTTAAGGAGCAAATTTCAAAGCACAAGATGGACATCACACAAAATCCAAATGGAACAAAAGAAAAAGATTTTGTTTTTGTATCTTGAAGGCCCAATTACATCTGATTATAATTTCCCTGGCTGGAGATAAATTCAGGTTTGGGTAAACATCTGGAGAATGTACAGCTGCAACAGCTGTTCCGAGCAACTGGATAGATCGAGCAAGAGAAAGATCTCTGTTATTCTATTCTTCAATTTTCTACTCGACATAAAAATACTGTGCATGTTTACAATAAGAAATGTGAAATCCAAACCCGACAGCTGAGTGACTTTACTCTATAACACAGAATATTACCTCCAAAATGGTGTCCGGGACACGCACGCACACTTCCAGTAGCAGCTGGCAGATTGTGGTGTCAGCATGTGTGTAAAGCTGATTTGATACCAGTTGTGTCAGTTTGGAGCTTAATGCTCCAGCTAACAACCACTGTTAACCTTGCGCAGCTGAACAAGCATTCAGCAGCAGCAAAGATACCACCCAGACCCCCCCATCCCCTTCCCCCCAACCTTGGTGTTAATTGAAGGGATCACCAACTACTTTCAGATTTGATGTTTGGTTCTTTTACTGGTTGTTTCTGCGGTTGTAGAAAGTTTTGGTGGTTTCTGAAGTTGTTTAACGGTACAGATGTGGCAGGTAGTGAAGGGCTTTAACTGAAAAAATACTTGCTCCCAGACATGAGTGCAATAGTTTGTGTCTCCCCTTGGTCTGCAGCATGACAGACGGGATGAACAGAAGTGACGCAGAAAAAGACAAACTTCTGGAAGAGGGAGGAGAAGGGTGATTAGGGCTCCAGCAAAGATGTGTAGGTCAGGTGGATTAGCCATGGTAAATGATGGGGTTACAGGGACAGGACAGGGAGGTGGGCTTAGGTAAGATGCTCTTTTGGAAAGCCAGTGTGGACTCAGTGGGCCAAATGGCCTCCTCCTGCACTGTTGGGATTTGATGTTTCTAACAGGGGGCCATATCCTCCAGGGTGTCCAGTGAGCAATTCTCCGAGCAGAAACTCAGTCAGAAACTGTGTGTCAGACATCTCCATTTTACCAAGGACATCATCACAAAATCTGCCACTTGTTGCAACTTCAGAGCAGGGAGAAAACAGCGTTGCTGGTGGCTGTGACGGTAATCATGGTGATGAACTTTTATGCACCTGACTCATTCACGTGAAACTGGAAGTATTTGCAGTGTCTCCCAGTTCACTCACTGCTGTTGCACAAGGGAGGTCACTGAAGTGCTTGATTTCGCAAGTTAAAGACTTTTCATTCTGTCTTACCAGAGAAAAGCAGGCAGAGCAAGTATGCGGCTTTGAGGATTGCAGGCTTCCCATTGGTACAAGGTGCTATTGACTGCGCACACTCCACACTGTGGGCATTGCATTTTAATTCAAGATGTACCACAACAGAAAGGGATTCCACTTGTACTGTGGTGGTCCATGTGGTGTAGGTACACCCACAGTGCTATTAGGAAGGGAGTTCTAGAAGTTTGACCCAGTGACAGTAAAGGAACAGTACTACATTTCCAAGTCAGGGCGGTATGTGTTTTGGAGGGAAAGTTGTGAGTGATGCTGTTCTCCTGTGTTTGCTGTCCTTGTCCTTCAAGGTGATAGAGATAAAGGATTGGAGGGTACTATCGAAGGAACCTTGGTGAGCTGCTGTGGTGCATCAGGTAGATGGTACACACTGCTACCACCAAGTGTCATTGGTGGAGGTAGTGGATGCTGAAGGTGGTGGATGGGGTGCCAGTCAAGTGGGCTGCTTTGTCCTGATGCAGAGATTCCTGACTGTTGTTGGATCTGCATTCATCCAGGCAAGTGGAGGGTAAAACATCACCCTCCTGACTTGTGCCTCGTAAATGGTGGTCAGTCTTTGGGGAGTCACGAGGTGAGTTATTCTCGCAGAATCCCCAGCCTCTCTTCTGCTCTTAAACCATAAAACCATAAGATCTAGGAGCAGAATTAGGCCATTTGGCCCATCAAGTCTGCTCTGGTTTCTCAACCCCATTCTCCTGCCATTTCCCCGTAACATTTGATCCCCTTACCAATCAAGAACCTATCTGTCTCTGTCTTAAATACCTAGTCTCCACAGTCTTCTGTGGCAATGAATTCCATCAATTCACCACCCTCTGGCAGAAGACATTCCTCCTCATCTCGATTCTAAAGAGTTGTCCCTTTACTCTGAGGCTGTGCCCTTGGATCCTAGTATCTCCTACTAATAGGGACATAGAAGATAGGAGCAGGAGAAGGCCATTTGGCCTTTTGAGCCTGCTCCACCATTCATTACAATTATGGCTAATCGTCCAACTCAATAACCTAACCCTTTCTCCCCATAACCTTTGATCCCATTTGCCCCAAATGTTATATCTAGCCACCTCTTGACTGGAAACATCTTCCCCACATCTCCTCTATCCAAGCCTTTCAGTATTCTGCAACTTTCACTAAGATCCCCCCCTCATCCTTCTCAACTCCATTGAGTACAGACTCCGACTCCTCATAGGTCAAGCTTTTCATTGCTGGGATCATTCTCGTGAACCTCCTCTGGACCCTCTCCAAGGCCACCATGTCCTTCCTTAGATAGAGGGTCCAAGATTGCTCACTATATTCCAAATGTAGTCTGACCAGAGCCATATGAATGTGGAAATCAGTTCCATAGAACTGCACTTAGGACCACAACTAAATAATGAAACCATTGCATTGTGTCCAGCCAAAGGATGGTTAACCATATATTCCTTTGTTTATTTTCTTCACAATCTGCAGAACATCTTTAAGCCTACATCTGTATTGGTGTATTGTGTGGGCTCAGGGAACATGTATGATAAAAGAATGTTGGTTGCAATTTAACTAGCTTTTCTTTAACTTCAGGAAGTAGGCTCAATAAACTTGCTGGGTTTTTTTTGAACTCCGAAAACTTGTCTGGCTAATCCTTTGTCATTTGAAAGTGTACATAGTTGGACTCGTGCAGTATTGCATCCTCACCAAATTCCCAAAGCAAACCCTGTTATGGTCAGATTTGGAGTGGTACAATAGAACATAGAACATAGAACAGTACAGCACAGAACAGGCCCTTCGGCCCACGATGTTGTGCCGAGCTTTATCTGAAACCAAGATCAAGCTATCCCACTCCCTATCATCCTGGTGTGCTCCATGTGCCTATCCAATAATCGCTTAAATGTTCCTAAAGTGTCTGACTCCACTATCACTGCAGGCAGTCCATTCCACACCCCAACCACTCTCTGTGTAAAGAACCTACCTCTGATATCCTTCCTGCATCTCCCACCACGAACCCTATAGTTATGCCCCCTTGTAATAGCTCCATCCACCCGAGGAAATAGTCTTTGAACGTTCACTCTATCTATCCTCTTCATCATTTTATAAACCTCTATTAAGTCTCCCCTCAGCCTGCTCCGCTCCAGAGAGAACAGCCCTAGCTCCCTCAACCTTTCCTCATTAGACCTACCCTCCAAACCAGGCAGCATCCTGGTAAATCTCCTTTGCACTCTTTCCAGCGCTTCCACATCCTTCTTATAGTGAGGTGACCAGAACTGCACACAATATTCCAAATGTGGTCTCACCAAGGTCCTGTACAGTTGCAGCATAACCCAGTTATGTACAGTTAGAGCATAAACTCCAACCCCCTGTTAATAAAAGCTAACATATTATAGGCCTTCTTCACAGCTCTTTCCACTTGAGTGGCAACCTTTAGAGATCTGTGGATATGAACCCCAAGATCTCTCTGTTCCTCCACAGTCTTCAGAACCCTACCTTTGACCCTGTAATCCACATTTAAATTAGTCCTACCAAAATGAATCACCTCACATTTATCAGGGTTAAACTCCATTTGCCATTTTTCAACCCAGCTTTGCATCCTATCTATGTCTCTTTGCAGCCTACAACAGCCCTCCACCTCATCCACTACTCCACCAATCTTGGTGTCATCAGCAAATTTACTGATCCACCCTTCAGCCCCCTCCTCTAAGTCATTAATAAAAATCACAAAGAGCAGAGGACCAAGCACTGATACCTGCGGCACTCCGCTAGCAACCTGCCTCCAATCCGAAAATTTTCCATCCACCACCACCCTCTGTCTTCGATCAGACAGCCAGTTACCTATCGAATCGGCCAACTTTCCCTCTATCCCACACCTCCTCACTTTCATCATAAGCCAACCATGGGGGACCTTATCAAACGCCTTACTAAAATCCATGTATATGACATCAACTGCCCCACCTTCATCAACACACTTAGTTACCTCCTCAAAAAATTCTATCAAATTTGTGAGGCACGACTTGCCCTTCACAAATCCGTGCTGACTATCCCGGATTAATCCGCATCTTTCTAAATGGTCGTAAATCCCATCTCTAAGGATCTTTTCCATCAATTTACCAACCACCGAAGTAAGACTAACCAGTCTATAATTACCAGGGTCATTTCTATTCCCTTTCTTAAACAGAGGAACAACATTCGCCATTCTCCAGTCCTCTGGCGCCATCCCCGTGGACAGTGAGGACCCAAAGATCAAAGCCAAAGGCTCTGCAATCTCATCCCTTGCCTCCCAAAGAATCCTAGGATACATTTCATCAGGCCCAGGGGACTTATCGACCTTCAGTTTATTCAAAACTGCCAGGACATCCTCCCTCCGAACATCTATTTCCTCCAGCCTATTAGCCTGTAACACCTTCTCTTCCTCAAAAACATGGCCCCTCTCCTTGGTGAACACTGAAGAAAAGTATTCATTCATCACCTCGCCTATCTCTACTGACTTCATACACAAGTTCCCACTACTGTCCTTGACCAGCCCTAACCTCACCCTGGTCATTCTTTTATTCCTCACATAAGAGTAAAAAGCCTTGGGGTTTTCCTTGATCCGACCCACCAAGGACTTCTCGTGTCCCCTCCTAGCTCTCCTAAGCCCCTTTTTCAGCTCATTCCTTGCTAACTTGTAACCCTCAATCGAGCCATCTGAACCTGAGCCATCTGAACCTGAGCCATCTCCCCATCTGAATAGGGGAGTCATTTTCACCCATTCACATGTGGTGTAACAATAGGTTAACAATGACTTGCGATACCTGGACCCGTTTGCAGGCCTTGATCAATTCCATGGCCAACATCTTTTGATGCATAATCTTGCCAAGTTTATTGGAACACATTTGTTGTCATACAGTCATCGTGGTTTACAGCATGGAAACAGGCTCTTCGGCCCAAGTTGTCCATGCCGCCCAGTTTTTACCACTAAGCTAATCCCAATTGCCCGCATTTGGCCCATATCCCTCTCTACCCATCTTACCCATGTTACTGTCTAAATGCTTTTAAAAAAGACAAAATTATACCTCGACAAAACGTCCCAACTCCAGTTCTGACCAATGAAACCAAGCATTTGTTGTGAGGGCTTCCTATTGTCAGCTATGCTGAGTTGCTCCAAACAGCTGTTGCCATAGTGCATTCTCTAGATGTTTACCCAATAACTTGATTTTATCTGCAGCCCTGGAAAGATTGATCAGATAAAACTTAACCTGCAAGATATGAAATCAATTATTTATTTTCCCTCCCAGTGGTATTATGTAATGGTAGAATTATGTAATGGTGGAATTACTGCCATTTGCTCACACAGAGCAAATGAAGAACAACAGCACAACAGTGGCAGCCATTTTTATATATTGGCACTTCACAGCATTGGGTAGAGGGAGCATCAAACCAAAAATGCCAATTTTCTCCAGGTGTGTCGAATCCTTTGATCCTATTTCAGTTTGGAATTAACGTGGAAGATTTATTTAGAGAGTGTAAGATTATTATATTAAAATGGTCAGGAGTCTATTTTGGTATAAATATATACCATTGTTGGACACCTAAAGCATTTTTTTGGGGGGTTCTGTTGCTCTCCCACTGAATATAATTTTCAGGATATAATTGCACCTATTTAGTTCTCAATTAATTTAACGTGTCAAAAAAACCCAAGATTTTAGAATCGTAGCGGGTGGGGGGGGGAGGGGGGGTGCGTTGGGCAGATCATGCACAGGTCTGTTGATCTCGGGCGGGATTTTCTGGTTTTGGGGTGAGCGCAGCCTGAAAACCCCACCCATGGAGTCTAGATTGACAGGCATCTACTCCCCCTGTAGCTCTCAGTAATAGTGAAGAGACAAGGGATGAGGAAAGACTGAAGTAATTGCAGACACAAATTTTCTTCACATGAGGTGATTTTACCAATCAAATTTTTCATGCCATGGAATGTGATTTCATGAAACATCCTCGTGAAGCCAATCTAGCCTGCAAACAGTGCTGTTTAACTAGAGGGAGCTCCAACATAGCATTTGTCCAAGTAGGAATAGCACATTAATTTTCTTTGCTGTGCTGTGTCAGAGACTTCTGAAGTACAAAGTACAGTGAGTTACCCACTTGGCCTTGAGATTCATTTATGGAAAATTTTTGTATTAACAAAACATTGAGTCCAGTGGTAATAGGGAATATCGAAGAAAACAAGTGTCCAATTCTCCAATTTCTGAGTTTCAGAAAAGATGCTAGTAAAAACACACTGGCCGGAATTCTCCTGTCTCGCAATCGCCGCTACCACTGCCAGCGAGAACAGAGAATTTGGCGCTCAGCCAAATCCCCATTCACTGCAGCGGGACTGGAGAATCCCAGCCGCTGGCATCGTCCGATAATCTGTGGGTGGGCTGAATGGCCTCCTTCTGTTCTGTATGATTCTAGGAAGCTATCAGGTTTGATTTCTTGTCACTGCTGATCTCAGCACAGTTAGTTCAGTTGCTACAATTGTCTTCGGTGTCCAGGGATAGGGGAAAAAAAGAGTTTCCATTCCTGATCGCAAATCAAGTGACTAACTGCTCGACATTAGGTGATGCCAAAATTGCTTGATTATGATATCAGATAGATTGCCTATACTCACCATGGGAGAAAGCTAGCTCCTGCTCACCAATTTTCCCAGTGTGAATTTAACATTCGAACTCAAAACATATTAACTCCTCCAAAAGAGCACTGTACGCTTTATTGACTCAAGTTACATTCAGTCACCTTTTTAAAATTTATTTTACGGGATGTGGGCCAGCATTTATTGCCCGTCCCTTGGGCATTAGAGAGTCAACCATATTGCTGTGGATCTGGTGTCACATGTAGGCCAGACCAGGTAAGGACGGCAGATTTCCTTCCCGAAAGGACATTAGTGAACTAGATGAGTTTTTACAACAATTGATAATGGTTTCATGGTCATCATTCAATTTTTAAGTCTAGATTTTTATTGAATTCAAATTTCACCATGGCAGGATTTGAACCCGAGTCCCCAGATCTTGTTCTGAGTCTCTGGGTTACTGGATTACTAGTCCAGTGGCAATAACCACTGTGACATTTCTCCCACTATCACACCTTAAATAGACTTCATGAATATGCAGATTGACCCTGTTACATCTCAGGGTGAAAGAAAGACACTCAAAGTCACAAAGTTAACTGCAAAAACAGCAGAAATTAGTCTGCCATGCTGGCTAACCCCTGAACATATTCTATCTGACCTTCCACCCCCTGGTCAGATGACCCCATTTATAGTACAGTGAATCTTATCCAAGTACCACATAGTGTCTAATACTCATGTCCACTTGTATACACACACACACAATCCGCTATCACCATGACAGACCTCAAACGTCAAATTTAGGTATGTAAAGTCAGTGTGTGTTCAGTGCATATCCCTCCTACAAATGCCAAATGATGAATTATGTTACCAATGATCCTTATAAGAACTTTTGGAAGCTCTCAAGAATGAGGATTTTTTAAGAGAAACTCCAGCCTGTTGCTGGTGAGTTATCCTACCCTCTGGGACCATCAGCCCCTAGACCTGGTCTTCCAGTTATAATTAGCTATAAAGCATGTGATTTCCTGCCACCCTGACTGGTGAGTTGCCAGCTTGCTGCCACAAATTCCATCCCCTTGGTAATGCTTTTCCCTAGCAACTTGGCAACCTTGGCATCATGTTTGACCCCAAGATGAGCTTCCAATCACACATCTATGCCATCTGTGAGACTGCCTATTTTCATGTTGTCACTTTGTCCAATTCCACCCATGTCTCAGTTCATCTGCAGCTAAAATACCCATCCATGTTTTTGTTATCGCTTCACTTGAATATTTCAATATGAAACCTGAAAGTGGGTTTAGCAGAGGCCTCAAGCCTCTGGATCTCCATATGCAGTCATTGCAAGGATGACTTCGAGACTGTTTTGGACACAACTTGAATTTCTCAACTATCGGCTCAACAAGCCCATGAAGAATGGTCACTCAAATAAGATTGTGAAGGCTGATAAATAGAAGAATATCCCAGCTTCAGCTAATGTCTCAAGGAGGGAACAAAAGGAATGACTTATCCTTATATATGCCCTTCACAACTACAGCACATCCCAAAGCACTTTACAGTGAATGAGGTGCTTCAGGAATGCAACAACTGTTGTAATTTAGAAATTGCAGCAGCTAATTGGTGCAAGCAAACTCCACAAACAGCAATATGATATGACCAGATTATCTGTTTTAGTGATGCTATTGAGAGATAAATATAGGCTAGGAGATAACTCCCCTGCTCTTCTTCAACATAGTGGCATGGGATCCTTTATGTCCACCTGATAAGGCAGAAAGCAGGACCTTGGTTTAATGTCTCATTCAGTTTTTAAAGTTTCTTTATTAGTGTCACAAGTAGGCTTATATTAACACTGCAATGAAGTTACTGTGAAAATCCCCGAGGATTCAAAAGGTGATTCTTCCACTCCCTCAGTACTCCGCTGGGGTGTCAGCCTTGATTTTGTGCTCAGGTCCGAGAATGGGATTTAAACCCACTACCTTTAGAGTTAGAGGCAAGAGTGCTACCAACTGAGTCTCTGCTGGCACAGAGGGGAGAAAATACATAGGAACAGAAAGAAATCAGTCAAACATGATAACAACCAATGCTGCAAAGGATATCTACATATTTTATGACACCATAAATTGCCATTGTAATTTGGGAAAATTTTCATGAAGGTATGTGGACTTTGTTTTACAAATGTGAAATACATTAAGATACAGATGTTACCAAACAGGAATAAGGATGAATCACAGTCTTCTGCTGAGCCTAATTTAAATTCCAATAAAAATAAATCAGGACAAGGCACCTGCTTATCAGACTTTGGTCTGTGTCCACACTTCAAAGTTCAGGAATAAACCGGGAGTTTGTTTCATGCACCCTACATCATTGTGCTATTTACAAATCTATTTATAGGACAAGCAGCAGGGTCGCCTTGAAGTACTTTGACATCAATTCACACAGTCCCAGAGGAATGCACGGGGTAGGTGTTTGCGTGAGGAGCTCAGATCAGTCTGTGGTCCTTCCCTTCCTCATTCCTGTATGGCGACAGCAGTTTCATAATAACAACAAACATCCTGGAGCCTCACCTTAACTGAGCCCTTTGTGCACTAAATCTTCACATTTATCAGAAAATCTGACTTGTGTTTGGCAATAAAGGCACCGAGAAGAAATAAATTCTAACTTCCTGTGCGGTTTCAGATAACTTTTGCTGGAGAGGAGCATTTCTAACTTTCCAAGTGCATAGGCCTGAAAATTCTTGGAACTTTAAGCATATTCCTGCTGTAATTTAGGCAGCAATATGACATGAATACACATGTTTACACAGAGGGGTATATGGACTTTGCACAGTAGCATATGATGGGTGAATAAAAAATAGCCCTTTTTACACCTCTCCTGAGTTTCATTTCCATTGAAAATGTATTCTAATTATATACGTCCAGAAGGTCCCTTCTTAAACTGAATGGTCTGGAGAGAAGGTTAAGGTATTTTAATCTTTGCTTATTATTCTTAGAATTCTTCTTGTCATTCTTTGCTGTACCCTTAGCAACATGCATTTGTCCCATTGGTGATACAATGGACAAATTCATAATGCATTCTACCACTGTGGAGTCTCGAGTTGCATACATTAGGAAATGGTAGGAAATATTGATCATAGTATTCTGCCTGGCAAGTTTTATAAATAAAATCTATTGCTAATTTCCCAATTTTTTTTAATTTGTGGGACATGGGCATCGCTGGCTGGTCAGCATTTATTGCCCGTCCCTAGATGCCCGAGGGCAGTTGAGAGTCAACCACAATGCTGTGGCTCTGGAGTCACGTATAGGCCAGGCCAGGTAAGCATGTTAGTGAATCAGATGGGTTTTTCTGACAATCGACAATGTTTTCATGGTCATCAGTAGACTATTAATTCCAAATTTTTAAAATTTGAATTCAAATTCCACCATCTGCCGTGGCGGAATTCAAACCCGGGTCCCCAGAGCATTGGATTAACAGAGTTTTTGGATTAACAGTCCAACAATAATACCACCAGGGTATCACCTGGTCAATGAACAATATCAATAATAGGAGTTCAGAAAGGTTGTCTTCTGCTCCAAGTGAAGGAGATGTGTGACTCAGTAGATAGTGCCCCTTGCTGTTTCCAGATTAGAAACTCCAAGTTTGCAGTCTCATTCTAGAACTTGTTGTCTGTGGAAAGAGCATTTGTGCTGTGCTGCAGTAGGTTGATAATCGGCCTGTAATCCTTCCAACACTTCCCTACTATATTCCCAAAGGGAGAAAAGTGTATGTGAAGATATGAAACAAATAGTTCTGATGTAGTTCAGCCAGTGCTTTGTATAATCATCTACTCCTTTGTTCTGGCTATGTATTCCAAAGCTGTTTTTTTAAAATATAAATTTGCTCTTAAAATTGTTTTGAGATTAAAGTTGACAAGTTTTTGAAATTGTCAAACCTCCCAGTGTTAATTTACCACAATTCTTTCTTGCGGTATGCAATAATTTCCATTTGTTAATGATTAATTTCATTTATAGCTCATTTGCAGCACTGATATAAATCCCTCCCTAAAATGTTAACTGCATTCTTTATTCTATCTTTTGTAGCTCAGTAGTTTGTAAACTTAAGCTTACAGACGACTGCTTTATCCAGGGCCTGAATTATATGCTTCTCACCTGGTGGGTTTTGAGGAGGGCAGGTGGAGAAGCATGAAATCGCATGGATGGGATTCCCTCTGGGATCCCGCCTGGCCAAAACCGGACATGATATTACAGTAAGGTGGCCAGGACCTTGGATAGGAATCCCACCCTTGTCCTTATTAAGACCCAAGTGGCCACTTAGGGGTCATTTCCCGCCTAGCCTCAATTTCCAAGCCGGTGGTTGCCCAAAGACTTGAGGGTGGGAAATAGAGAAAGTTCTCATCCTCGATCTCAGTTGGGAAGGTGGAGGAGGCACCTCCATCAGAAGCCTCTTTCGAACTGGGACACCCTCCCTTCCCTCCCCGCCCCCCTCCCCCCCCATGAACCCAAGATTTCCCCACCTCCCTCTGGCCCTGGCCTATCCCCTGACACTGAGATCGCCCACCTTGTGAGGCCCCCTCGCCTGACCAGCAGGGCATCCGCTATGCTCCCCTTGGGGGGATCCTTGGCACTTAACTTGATACCGGCTCCCTGCACTTGTCTCAGGCATGGCATTGCAGTACCTCTTCTGGCCGCTGCAGTGCTGTACTTCGATGGACTGGAGAGCTGGCGGACAGATCGCCAAGGCGAGACTTACTTTGAAGTGGGGACATAGGTCCCACTTGCTGCTAATCAATGCTCATTAAAGTGTGAAATAACAGTGTGCCTGTCAGAGGTTGGAAAGGACACATTCTCCACTGACTTGCCAGGTGCGTCTGCCTGCCATCCTGAAAATTCAAGCCCAGGTCATTTATGTACAAGATTCGATAGGAGTCTGAAGTTTTAGCCCTGTGCCACACCATTCAGCACATCCTGTGGTGAATTGCAACTTCACAAAACAGATGGGAGCAGGTCAGCCACCTCTTACACATTGAAGTAAATAGAAATTGAAGCTGGGTGCTTAATGGACAGCTGAGTTGCAACTGGCCATCTTGTGCCATTGCTGGATTTGAGTTTCACACCTACACCTTCGATATGTACCTGCTGCTTTACATTTTTATCCAAAATGCTCATTTTGCCCCAGTCAAAATAAACCAGATCATAGGGAGCTTCACTATTTTACTCACAATGGCTGGAACTTTCTAGCTGTTCACGTCGGTGGGATCTTTTGGTCCCACCAATGGCACATACCCACCTTGGGTTTCCTGGCAGCATAGGGAGAAGTCGATGGGAAAACCCATTGGCAGTGGCGGGACCAGAAAGTCCTGCTGCTGGTCAATGAGGCGTTGCCTCTTGCCATGAGAAAGATGCCACAGGGAAGACAAAGAATCCCACCCAACATCTTGAAAGAATTTGAGAGGCTGATCAGTAGGGCTTCCATATCAATGCTGCCAGACATGATGGTCACACAGGGAGGGCTCAGAGACCATTATAACCCCTGAGAAATTGCTGGGCAGTGCCAGGTTGGCACTGATTTTCTTGCCAGAAAGCACACTTAAAAATCTTTTGGGAGAACTGCATCCTTTGTTTAGCAGAAAGGAAAATAATCAAAAATAATGCAGCAAGTATTTGACTGAATAACAGAATTCAGAGCAAACCATTTCTCTAAGTCCCAATATGAAAATATCAGTCAATTCTTCAATGAGAGATATTTACTCCTAATTTAGAAGTTGCACTTCTTTCATGTATTAGCGCCTCCTGCATGGTGGCACAGTGGTTAGCACTGCTGCCTCACAGCGCCAGGGACCCGGGTTCGATTCCCGGCTTGGATCACTGTCTGTGCGGAGTCTGCACATTCTCCCTGTGTCTGTCTGGGCTTTCTCCCGTTTCCTCCCACAGTCCAAAAGACGTGCTGGTTAGGTGCATTGGCCATGCTAAATTCTCCCTCAGTGGCAGGCGGCACAGTAGCACAGTGGTTAGCACTGCTGCCTCACAGCGCCAGGGACCCGGGTTCGATTCCTGGCTTGGGTCACTGTCTGGGTGGAGTTTGCACTTTGTGTCTGCGTGGGTTTCCTCTGGGTGCTCTGGTTTCCTCCCACATTGTGAAAGACGTGCTGGTTAAGTGCATTGACCCGAACAGGCGCCGGACTGTGGCAACTAAGGGAATTTCACAGTAACTTCATTAGTGTTAATGTAAGCCTGCTTGTGACACTAATAAATAAACTTTAAACTTACAGCAATGGCCCTGCAAATCATGTTGAAGTCATTAAAATCGTCACATGGAAGTTATTTAAAGTCTTCAAACGTTTCTGGTCAGTTTCATCTGTATGCTGATAATTCTAACATATTGTGCCACTTAACTAATGATTGCCTGTATTTACTGCATCGTACATTCCAGTGCACATGATGTCAAACAATCAGAGATAGAGCTGCAAGCATCAGCTACTGTATGGCAACAATTGTCTAATCAGATCATTTAGCCTTAGATGTATCTTCACAAAAAGATGTGTTTCACTATCTCACTCCATTAGCAACTGATAGCACTGACATTGGAACTGGTTGGTTTCAATGTTGGGTAGCTGAAGTTCATTTTATTTCAATCTTCTGGTCTGATGCCAAAAGTAACTTCTTACCCCAACAATTTAAAAAGATAGTCAGCAAGTCCTTTACTAAAATACAGCCTTTAATTAGACATGCATTTATTTGACTTTTGAAATGCGGAAGCCCTCATTCTATCCTAATTGTTCTGATCTTCGACATATGTTCTCTGGTCAAATTTCTGTCAGAATTTTAATTGGGGTGAAATCATTCTGTGCTGCTCCTTCTTACCAGTTGGGAAGTTTTCATTCACCACCACAGTTCATTTCATGAAGTGTTCATATTACATTCACCTCCAGCTACATCTTGTTGTTATGCCACTTGCAAAAGCTCCAAACAGAATATCTAGATATTTGCCCGTTCAACTTTTGAATGGGTCACATTCATCCCTGGAAAAGTTAAAGTAGCACATGACAGTAAGTCGCATGTAGCATGTGACGGAATGAATTCCATTTCCCATAACATCCCAATTAAAACTCATGATCAACAAGCCCACTAGTATTTCACAATAAAAGCAACAGATTGTGTCCATTTTCACATTCGGTTAATGTCAGTTGGAAAGGCAGAAATTCACTTAACAAAACTGCCCCTCAACATTCAGGATTATTGGCAGCTGGCCCAAGATTAAAAACTGATACAACCCACAACCGGCCTAAGGAGCGTAGAACCAAGCAACCGTTCTCCTGCTGCACAATCCAAAGCAAACAGCAGGGGATTTTCACAGTAACTACATTGCAGTGTTAATGCAAGCCTACCTGTGACTAATAAATCAACTTTACTTTACATACAATGCGTCAATCTTCACCGAGGAGCCCTCTTGATTGTCTGCTGCAGCTGTGGTTGAAGAGGCTGGTGAACTCTAGAGAATGGTTTTGACAGCACATGGGCAGCACAGTGGTTCACGCTGCTGCCTTACAGCACAGTGACCTGGGTTCAATTCCCTTCTCGGGTGACCGTTTGTGTGGAGTTTGCACATTCTCCCCGTGTCTGTGTGGGTTTCCTCCATATGCTCCAGTTTCCTCCCACATTCCAAAGATGTGCGGGTTAGGTTGATTGGCCATGCTAAATTGCCTCTTAGATTAGCAGGGTAAGTATGTGGGGCCATGGGGATAGGGCCTGGGTAGTATTGTTGGTGATGCAGGCTTGATGGACCGAATGGCCTCCTTCTGCACTGTAGGGATTCTATGATTTCCACATTCTCCTATGGCTTCAGCAGCAATTTAGCTTATGTTACAGGGCACGAGTGGGAAAACGTAGAAATTTACCTCAAGTGTTTTGATGCAAGATCAGGGACATTGGTGAAAAGATTAAGTGAAATTTTCCCCCAATTTGTTGATAATGGACTGTGTTCCAGATGTCCAATTTGTGAAGAGTATTCAATCAATTTTATAGTTCTTTCAGTGACTGAGAAAACCTTTTTATGAAAATCCCATATGTTTCTATTACTGGATGCCTATTCAGGGTGTCATTACATCCACCAGCATTCTCTCCAGAGAGAAAGAAGATTACAGCTGTTTGTTGGCACTGCAAATTACAAAGTTGACCCAGGCTTTAAAATACTGCATTGGCTGTGGAACACTTTGGGATGTCCGCTGATCACAAAGAGCAACATATAAATGTGAGAGCATAGTATGAAGATTCTGGAGCTCTGAAATAAAAACAAAAAGTGTTAGAAATACTCAACCGGGCTGGTAGCATCTGTGAAGGGATAAACCGAGTATATGGGCCAAATTTTCACTCCCAAGTCAGGAGTGCAGAGTTGGGAAATTGTCCATCTCTGCAAGCCTCACTTGGGAGAAATTGCCCCAAACCACTGGATTTTCATTCTGTGGTGGTGATTGCTAACTGGAATCGGGCCCACCAACCCTGGGAACAGTGCGATGGTAGCCACAGGGGCTGCTCGGTGCCAAGGTGGTCTGTTTAAAAGGCCCGTCATGGTACTCTGAGCCTTCATCTTAGTTTAAATAAAATAGTAAAACAACCCCATGGCCCTTGATAGCCCCAGTCATCCCCATGCCAACATTGTGCCTGCTCAAGCCAACCAATGCCCCCCCATCCAACATCATTTGCCCTTATACCCTCCATGCCAACTCGCACTGTATCCACCATGTGCAGATCCCAGGAGCCATGCTGAGATGAAATAAAATTAAGTTCTAAGTATCTATTACAGACTTCACTATATTAAAAAGAAGCACATTCTCATTGATAGAAGTTCATTCAACATTTAAATTGCTCCAGGTAAACAATCTCTTATTTGTATTCATAGTCTTACATTCGAAGACTGCTAATCTCTTTATGACCACTTGGAACTGTCAATCAAACTATGAAATTACAGCCCGCCCCTCCCCAATGTGATGATAATAGGTTGTAGAAGCAGTCAAACAGCACTAATTCTATAATGATAACCCTCAGGTTTATGTCAACAAACAGCTTGTGACACTGCAAATATCGACTTTTCTTCCAACATTTTTTTTCTCAAAAATTTAAAGAGCAATGGATTTAGATGACTTGACAGCTTGGCACTTCCACCGACCTTACCCATCTTTTATGAACATTCATGTTTACTCTGAACAATCCCTCAAGGTACCTATCCCCTTCTAGACATATAATTGATCTATCCAAAAGGATACCTGACCCCTCCAAAGAATTTCACTAAGTTTAGACCTTTTTCTCAAATGTGTAAAGCCCACAGGTCATGTTTCAGAACGCTAGCTGATGAAAATTGCTTCTGTTTGAAGATAACTACACTTTTAAATGTGCAACTGCCTCTGCAAAATCACAGATATATGAAATACTTCAATCTTAAATGGTGGGTGCCTGACATGGGAGCGGGACTTCCAGAATCGGGGATCTGGCGCCGTTCTGGCTAAGGCTTGGAGCTGTTTCCGGCTTTGCAAAAGTTCGGATCTACGTTTCAGATTACTGACCATTTGTCAGAAGTGTCTGACAGAAGATCAACAACCTGAAAAGTTAACTCTGTTTCTCTCTCCACAAACGCTATATAAAAGCAAGTTCGTCTTTCTCACTTGACTCTCCTGACCTCTGGATCAGCGACAAAACCCACACCTGTTAATTGTTAGGTTACAATATATAGATATAAACAATGATCTGCTTGTCAGGCGGACTTAGAAGCATATGGAGCAGGAGAATGCCAAAGTCACTTTGGCAAGATCCACGCGGGGTAGAATGAGGTGAATGCAAAAATCAGTGAATATATAAATTAATGGGCATTTTTATCATGTATAATTGAGAAAGATATTTCATAGGAATATTACAATTATTGTAATAATTGACCACATTACATCATTATTAACATTGACAGCCTTGGCTCATCTGAGCCAGAAGTTTTAGATTTTAAAAATCCACATCTGGATTTGAGCATCCCGATTCTTGCAGTACTGATACCATAGTCAGTGGTACTGCCTTTAGGATGAGATGTTACACATCAGCCTGTTCAGCTGAATGTAGAGATTGCTCAGGTCACTGTTCAAAGATGAATAGGGAACTCTCTTGGCATTCATGCCAACACTCATTCCTTCACCAATCCTCACACTATATTCTGCATCCTAACCTTTCCTTTTCCCCTATGTACTTTACGAACGGTATGTTTTGTCTGTATAGCACCCAAAAAAACGATACTTTTCACTGTATCCCAATACATGTGACAATAATAAATCAAATCAAATCCCAGTAAAAACAGACTGGTCATTCATCCCTTTTCATGTTTGTGGTAGCTTGGGGGTAAGCAATTTTTTTTGCACTTTCCTATAACAGTGGTTACATTTCAAGAATAACTGACTGAATGTGAAGCACTTTAAAATATCCTGAGAAGATGAAAATGTGCAACATCCACTCAATCTCAGTTCTAAGTCAAAACCAAATGTTTTCTAATGCCATGCAGGGTCACTGGTTCACAGTAACTGAATAAGTTAAATTCCATTTTTATTACAGAGAATTATCACATTTTCCAGATATTTTTCCACCAGTGTTTTGGAATTAAATTTCACGATTCCATCATTTTTTTTCTGTGAAGCTACAAAACAGCAGGTTTGAACATACACTTAAAGGGGCCCTCACATCATGGCAAAATGTTTTGTTTGCAAATGCACTGTTCAATGATGTGAACCATGTTGAGAATCATTGGGGAGGTTGAGGATTCGATCTCCAAGCTGTGCTGACAAACTAGTCCCAGTTAGGGTGACAATTTGACATATTAAAATAGGCTTCAGGGCCTCTGAATCAGAGTTCCAAACCTAATGAAAGGACCTCATTAACCCACCATCTCCCACCTGGCAGCTGTCTCTGTGCACTGTTTGAGAGCACATTTCCACTCCATCTGACGAAGGAGCAGGGCTCCGAAAGCTAATGGTATTTGCTACCAAATAAACCTGTTGGACTTTAACCTGGTGTTGTGAAAACTCTTACTGTGTTCACCCCAGTCCGCCGGCATCTCCACATCATGGCTACCCAAATGGACAGACTGCTTTGAGAATGTGAGAGAAAACCAACAGCAGGAGGCTGCACCCAGGGAACTTTGGCGATCATTTCCAACAATCAAAGTCTGGGGAGGGACCGACAATTGTGAGGGCATGAGAAGCTGCCAATCAGCATAGCTGAGTGAGGCCTAGGGTTGGCTTCCTCCTTCTGGCCCAGAAGTTGCTGGAATTCTTTGGAGCGGTAGGGTTCCCTTTTTGAGAGGAAAGGTAGCATTTTCATTATGGTCCTAAGACATCTTTGGGGGAGGTCAGGGAGCGATAAGTTGGCCTTTGGAAGAAGTAAGGTGCACTTTGGGATTATTGAAAGTAGACAAAGGTGTGCAATAAGTGCATAGACTCAATGGAATTGTCATGATCATGGGGACAGTCAAGCACATTGGAATTGTCAAGATAGCTGTCAAACAGGCAAGGGATTTTTAATCTCCTGCCCTTTAAATTGCAAAATATCAATCTACGGTATTAAAAAAAAAATCAGAGCTTGAAAAATCAGCATCTGTTAACTTACACCTGAAGGTTATCAGTACATGATTATGATGCATGACTGATTTCACAACCTTTTGTTATCATAGTGGGGGTGCCTGCCAGTTCACATTTTGATTGAGAGCTCCAAGTGTTATAAACTCTTTTTGAAGTGGGACTATAAATACAAATGCTTGTTTTCCTAAAAGATTGAAGGACTTTAGATATTGTAGGTTTTTTGAATCACTAGAAGTGTTTTGTTTGTAAAGTAAAGTTTATTTAGTCACAAGGAGGCTTATATTAACACCGCAATGAAGTTATTGTGAAAATCCCCCAGTCGCCACACTCCAGTGCCTGTTCAGGTGCACTGAGGGAGAATTCAGCACGGCCAATGCACCTAACCAATAGTGAATTCAGCAATAGACACTTATGAACTTTATTTAAGTCTTTGCCTGAGTCCTAAGGTCTGCCAATGAAGGATACTGGATGAGTTGGCATGTAGGTATAAGGGCAAAGAGTGATGAATGGGAAATATGGGTTGGCTTGTGGTGTCAGTTCTTTGGAGGTTATGAGGAGCCATTGGGTTTGGGTGGACAAGCATAGGGGCTTGGAAAGGGCCATAGGAGGGTGGGTGGAGGAGCATAGTTTGGCAAGGAAGTGTAAGGGATCATGGAGTGGGTCAGTGGGGTGAGGGCTGGAAGGCTGTTTTTTGGTTTTATTGATTTTATTTGTAGCCTCAACCAAGTCCTGGTGATTTGTGATCAACATTTCACCCAGACCACCTCCACACCAGCAGCTTCTGACCTCTTTCTGGGGTTGCCCACGACAGCTCCTATTTTCACCAATCACCTCTCCCAGAACCTTCCAGAACACTTTTACACAGATCTGGTCTATGGAACTGGGAATTGTTCCAACTCTGCACTCCCAGCCCAGGAGCAATAATTCAGGCCTAAATGTACAAAGAAAAACCAAGTTAAAGGGTCATACCTCTGGAATTCTCTGCCCACTGAGGTGGTGGAGGCTACCTCGCTGAATATGTTTAAAGCGCGGATGGATGGATTCCTGATCGGTAAGGGAATTAAGGGTTATGGGGATCAGGCGGGTAAGTGGTACTGATCCACGTCAGATCAGCCATGATCTTATTGAATGGCGGGGCAGGCTCGAGGGGCTAGATGGCCTACTCCTGCTCCTATTTCTTATGTTCTTATGTACCCATTTTATCCAACTTTCTCCTCCCTTAAGGACACTAATTTTGTAACATTTCACTGACCACAATTTATGCACATAGGTTGAAGCATAAGCCTGAAAATAAGGTCCATTCTGATTAAATATGAATGTTTCCCGAGCCTGAAGATAAGACAAAATAACAGGAACTTTGCTTTTCATCTAATTATTACTGTGACAGATCTTTCAGTCTTTGATTCTAATGCAACAAATCTCCAGTATTAATGTCCTTCACTTTGAGCACAGCTTCCACCTAAAGCTTGTATATTATGCATATAAAATGCAATTTATTTTCACTTTATACTTTCTATTGCATTCCCTGTCATTATATTAAATCTTAATACTTGGGTTTCATGTTTTTAACCATTAAGTAAGGATCAGCTCAGTAGAGGGGTTAAAAAATAAAATTCTAACACATGTGATACAATAAATCTTCAGCTCCTTCATTACTGCTCTGTTATTAATTTATTTCACAAGTTGAATTCCTGAAAATATAAGGGTGAATTTTTGCCATACCTTTACTCGGTGGGACTGCTGGTTGGAAAACCAGGTACAAAGTTCAATGTGCCTGATTGTACAGAACATCAACATGCAATATAGAAAGAGAATGTGATGAACAACCATGTGATGTGAGCTACATTCCACAATTGGCCTGACCTGACACCTCAGTGGTGACAAAATGGGATCCAGCAGTATAAAATGCCATCCCATTATCTATTCTCTATACACCTTAGAAAAGTAATTAAAATGAGAAGTATAGACATGAGGCGGAAATATTAACTTCAAATATAAATTCACGGAAACATGGATATTAGATTGGTTTTATGATGTGACCTTTAAAGTTAAAATTTAAAGTTTATTTATTCATGTCACAAGGAGGCATACATTCACACTGCAATTAAGTTACTGTGAAAATCCCCACACTCCGGACCCCAATCGGGTACCCTGAGGGAGAATTTAGCCTGGCCAATGCACCTAACAGTGAGACTTGAGACAGGTTTTCTCCCATTACCAGTTATTCTCAATTTTGATCTTATTTCCACCAAATATGAAAACCATTTTACAAAAAGAATATCATTGTGTGTGGTGCAAGCCCTGTATTTGTCCAATTAATTGCAACTGGAAGTATACTGATTCATCCTCCTTGCTTGTAATCAATGCATTCCATTTACTTGGCTCCTGGAACGGCTTTGCCTCACTTTTGGCTTTGACCATTTGATACAAATCAGGCTGGAATCTGGGTCGTGTATATGATGTAACCAACATTTCACACAGCTGTTAACGTTTTGTATTCAACGTGTGAAGATACTTTATCTAAATCTGCCAGTAATCAGTTGACGGGCACTAATACAATTAGAAACACATGGAGAAACAAGCGAATAGTCATGTTCTCAGAGGTTTGCAGAGCTGAAGTTTCTTGGAGCTTATGTGTCTGGCTAAGCTGAAGCTGTTTGTACTATCTACGCTGTTCCTCACCTATTTTTTCTATATTTCCTCCATGTTTTTATTTTGTTTTTTCCCTTGCTGTTTGACATCCATCTTCTGCTTCTGAAGCCAATGAGGAGATCAATTTAATAACCAAGAGCCCTGCTCCCTGGCTCCCATCAGCTCTTAGAGAAGGGAAGTGGGATTAATTTGTAGCTCTTTCAAAGAGCCAATGCAGACATAATGGGCTGAATGGCCTCCATCTAAGATATATAAGTGGGGCCAGATTAGCTCCCTGTTGAAAGAATTTGGCACCTGTAACATTGGTAAATATGCAGCGGGAAAGAAATGGAGCATGTCTTTTGAAGAGCAGTTTACAGTGCCACCATGAATAGTGGATGTGTTGAATAAATTAGTATGCAAATATATATTATACATCGGCCCAATAATATAAACAAAAGAACAAAGAAAATTACAGCACAGGAACAGGCCCTTCGACCCTCCAAGCCTGCACCGACCATGCTGCCCATCTGAATTGTAACCCCCTACCTTCCGGGGACCATAACCCTCTATTCCCATCATGCATCAAGATGCCCCTGAAAAGTCACTATCGTATCTGCTTCCACTACCTCCCCTGGCAGCGAGTTCCAGGCACCCACCACCCTCTGTGTAAAAACAAAAGCAACTTACCTCGTACTTCTTGTTCAAACCTTGCCCCTCGCACCTTAAACCTATGCCCCCTAGTAATTGACTCAAATTGAGTGGAGGATTGATAGGTGCTCACTTCTCGATTCCAGCCCGACCATGCTGTCGTTGATGGCCTGGATGTCTTCCTCTCCCAACAGCTTCAGCGTCCGCTCCTCAAAGAGGGTGAGGACTCGGAGGTCAGACTACTTTAATAACTTTAATTTACACCATGATTCATACCTTAATTTACATCAGTATTGCCATTGGTAATTTACACTGTAGTTTTCCAGGAATAGAATTTGCATATGCCAGGACAGAAACAGCAGCACAAAGGAAGCAAAAATCAGCAGCAACAATTCAAGTCCAGGACTCGAACTTCAATATCCTGCAGATGCTGGCAATCTGGGATTAAACAGAAAATGCTGGAAATACTCAGTACATGAGGCATCAGATTTAACAATGCAGGTCAATGACCTTTCATCAGAACCCATTAAATAGCAAAATCTCATCAGACTGTTGAATGCCGTTAGCAATCCTTTATCTAATTAACACTTTGTATTATTTCTTCTCGGCTTTTGACTGGGATCAAGTGTCAGACCAAGCTCAAGATGGGGCGCAGTGCCTTGTCTTGTCAGCTTGGATCTTGTTTGTCTCTCTTGTGGGGACCATGAATTGGATTGAATTTGAAATTGGTTCCTGGAGCAGGCAAAAAGATGACTTGTGCCTGTCTGGTCCACTCTGTGCAAATGTTTTTAAAAATCAAAAGAACAACTAACAAATTTTGATTCAAATGTTTTACTGAAAATATATGTTGCTGAAAAAAGGGACATTAAGGACATTCACAAGGGAAATCAACACATTCAGAACCATAGGATCCCTACAGTGCAGAAGAAGGCCATTCGGCCCATCAGGGCTTCACCAACTCTCCAAAAGAGAGAGAAATGGCTCTGAACTTGCCTTTTCATAGATGGTTTGAACGTTTGTACAGCTCATTCTGCTAACCCATTGGAAGCTGGATGATAAGGGGCCAACCGAGCGTAGCGAATAGCTTTTGACTTAACAAATTTTCGTAACTCCTCCGATGTAAATGCTGTATCGTTGTCTGGCACTAAGACCTCTGGGATGTCATGGAAGGCGATAATCTGCCGCAACTTGTCAAAGGTGGCTGTGGCCATTGTAGACTTCATCAATTAAACAGTCAGCCATATAGAGTGTGAACATCAACCAGGATGAGGAACATACGTCCCATGAACAGACCTGCGAAAGCAATATGCAGCCTTAACGATGGCCAACTCGGCCACTCCCATGGATGCATATTTGTCAGTGCTGGCAATGACTGCTGGTCTTCACAACTCGGGCACTGGCTGACCATTCTCTTGATTTCTTTATCAAAGCCTGACCACATCTGTCCTGACTGCTTCTCTCTGAACAATGCATGTAAATGACCTTTTCCTCTTACAATGGAACCCCCTGGCAGATTTATCAACTGGTACATTAAGATAAGGGTGTTCATTTGACTGCTCCATTTCAAAGATGAATTTGAGCACGGGTTGGAACCCATTAAGACATGCAAAGAAATGATTACATGCTGCTGCAGATTTAAATATAGTAAACAGAGGTGTCACTCTATCAAAGGCACATTTCTCATGGAACCCAACAAAGATGTTTCTGAGAGCTGGGCCTAGAAGGCATCCTGTGGCAACACCAAGGGATCATGTGATTGGTCTTTCCTTGCTGCCAAGGCAATGGTCTCTCTATAGAGTCTTGAGGGTAGTAGAGACAAGCAGAAAAGTGTCTGTGTGAAACTTCTTTCACATGGCTCTCATCACCTGGTCAAAGAGCAATGTGTCCATATGCATTCATGTATGAACAAGAGGAACATACATCTCTGGTCCTCCAGGATATCTTTCATGAAGGGATGGGGTGGGGATGTTATGTCTAGATGTGAATGGCTTAAGAACAAAGAAAAGTACAGCACAGGAACAGACCCTTCAGCCCTCCAGGCCGGTACCGATCATGATGCCCTAACTAAACTAAAATAAAAACCTTCTGCCCTTACTCGGTCCATATCCCTCTATTCCCTCCTTATTCATGTACCCATCCAGATGCCTCTAAAATGTTGCTAGTGTGCCTGCTTCCACCACCTCCTCTGGCAGCATGTTCCAGGCACCCACCACTCTCTGCGTGAAAAGACTTTCCTCATACATCTCCCTTAAACTTTCCCCTCTCACCTTGAACCGATGCCACCTTATAATTGACACTTCCATTCTAGAAAAAGCCTCTGATTATCCACCCTGTCGATGTCTCTCATAATGATGTAGACCTCCTATCAGGTCTCCCCTCAGCCTCCATCTTTCTAGTGAAAACAATCCTAGTTTATTCAATCTCTCCTCTTAACCAACACCCTCGAGCCCAGTCAACATCCTGGTGAACCTTCTTTGCACTCTCTCCAAAGCTTCCACATCCTTCTGGTGAAAAGAACTGCACGCAATACTCTAAATGCGGCTTAACCAAGGTTTTATATAGCATGATTTCCAAACTCCTGTACTCAGTAACCCAGCTGATGGCATGCTTGCCTTCATATGCCTTCTTAATCACCTTGGCCACCTGTGTTGCCACTTTTAGGGAACCATGGACTTGTACGCCCAGATCCCTCTGTATGTTAATGTTCCTAAGAGTTCTGCCATTTACAGTATAATCCATACCTAAATTTGATCCTAAAAATACCCCACATTTGTCTGGATTAAACTCCATCTGTCATTTCTGTGCCCAAGTCTCCAATCTATTATTATATTCTGTTGCTTCCTCTGACAATTCTAGGCATTATTAGCAACTCTGCCAATCTTCGTGTCAAACTTACTAATCAGACCGCCCACATTTTCCTCCAGATCATTTATATAAACTACAAACAACAGAGGTCTGAGCACTGGCCTGCTAGATTTAAGATGGAGGGAAAGCTATGAAGGACATGCTCACTAAATGTATTACTTTAGTTTGTTCACACATCTACTAAGGCATCAATGATGCAGACTGCAGGCAACTCTGCCTCGGTAATGGCTCTCATCCAGGAGAGAAGAAGGAGGACATATCACAGGTTGGTTCAGGGCCAAGAGGAACAAGGGATTCCAAAAGGTCAAGGGGCAGTGAGGTCTTTGTAAAGTCAAGAGGCTGGCGAACCTGAATCACTGCAATAGCGAGAATTGGCCCGACCATGAGTATATAACTGGTGGTACTCTTATATAAAGATGAGAGGCAATGCTGTGGATGTCCTCTTATGTCCTGATGTGTAGTTGCTCACATCGGAGAGCTTTCCCAGTACAAACTATAGTCGCAAGGACTCTGGAGGGGTGATGTGGAGCTGCAATGAGTGAATGGCCAGAACTTTACCAGCTCACCCGCCACTGAATCAGCGCGGGCAAGGGTCTGACAATGAAAATCTCCATTTACCTCGGGCGGGAATTTCCGGTCTCGCCAAGTGAAGCGGTAAAATCCTGCCCATTGTCTGTCTGGGTGCAATTTAAATATGGCACCAGGACTTCAACCCCATGAGGTAATAAGGGGGTGGGTGACTTCCTGCCTGCCCCACCACGCGATTTGCAGAGCTCCTCACAGATGCATAATGTATGAGTTCAAAGGCAGTAGATCGGGTGTGTTCACCCACCCGGCGGGAATCATGACAGCTATTCCATCCACCACCACACTCTGTCTCCATAATGGAAAATCCTGCCCTGGAACTGACAATAATTAACTGATCAACTGAGGGTATTTCTGACTAATGGTTTCTGTGAAGTCTTGGTACTCTCAGTGGGTTTGCTGGTCATGCCATCATTGTGGCTGGTAAGGAGGTGGAGGTGGGGCAAATGAGAGTCCAGGGATTTGGGTAGTTGCCAAGAGGAGAAGCAGAAGGAGAGAAAGCTGCAGACGGCTCTACCACAAATAAGTATGCAGCAGCCCAAAGCTTAGTTATAGGACCTCTTACAATACTGTTTCCAGGTCCAAGGGGCTGAACTACAAACATTGACACATTGAGACTCGTCGAACCATACTTCTCTGGCAGTGTTGTGGACCACCCCTCTCCCATCAGTGAGAAATAAGATATTCTTCCTAATCTCTTCACTTACACCACTAAAGCCTCCAGTGCATTGTCCAAAAATCTGGGCACGTTGCCTGTGGACACTTTCTGCCTTCCTGTGTACAGGAATCTGCTTTGGCTTAAGCTTGGCTGCTCAATGAGGACTTCACTGTCCTTTTAAGAGGAGCAGGTTAGCCAGCAGGAACTGAGATCGCCCAAAATCCCAGCCTTTAATGGGTGAGATGCCCATTCTTGCACAAATCTTGTTGACAGCTCCCCTACCAAACTGAAATGAGGTACTAAACCAGAAAAGGATTCATGCCTCACACTGACAACTTTGGGCCAACAAAGCCATCACCATGATCACTTCTTGTTCATTTTGGGTGTAATTCGCAAGTCAGTATTTCCCTCGAGATATGAAGTTTAATGAGAAAGAAGATGCGAGTATAAGCAGATAAGGAAGTGTGTTAGAAAGCATTAACAGACTGCTTCTTACTGCTCGTGTGTTAAAATATGTTTGTGGAAGTTAGGCTATTACAATGAAAAAGTGCTCAAGTCCTTCCTAAATAAAAACAATCAGGAGCAACTTAGAGTTAATTCTTTTATCAGGTCTAAATGAGACAAGAGCAACCTTTTCAAAGAAAGGAATTTTGTTCAGAGTGTTTTGATCTCCATAGCAACAGTGCAATAACCATTGCCAGTTAATACATAATGCAGCAATTGCTCAGAGAGAGGGTATCAGGAAATATGGAATGGCAACATTTATATAGAAAAAAAGCTGAAGATATTCCCATGAGTAGAGATGTCATAACAAAATGCAGCTACCTGGAAATTAAGATTGTCGTTGTATAAGGAGATGAGGATAATTTTTATCATGAGAGATAAAGATCGCCACTGCTGAGAAATCTATGCTACAGGATATGATGCACATAATGCTTTTGCTTTGAAGCAATAAAACATGACATGACTTGAGGAGGGGTAAGTTAGTTCCCTGCAATAGAAACCACATAGTTAATTCATGGTTGATAGAACCTTGCACAACCTTTGTAATCCCGACAGATGAGAATGTGCAGTAAATGTGCAGTAAAAGTGATCATTAAGTTGTTGGTTGGAGCTAAAAATCCACCCAGTTCATTAATGTCTTCAATGAAGGATGGGATGATATACTCTGGCCTTGACAGTGACAGTCACATTCCCAATAATAAATAAAAGTAAATGCGCAATCAGGATCCTCACTCAACAGATAATTGAAATTCTAAAGCAACGCAGATGTTTGTATCAGTTCGAGGGTGAGAGTTACAAAATGTAGGAATACTTGTACAATCAGAAGGGATGTACGACAGCTTATCATTTAACTAGGATTGACTAACATTCAGTTTACCCTCTTGTGTGAAGACAAAACTATCTCCTACATAGCCAAATTGTGAGTGGAAACATTTTCCCACACTGCAAAGCCGGAATGCTGGGGAACTTCAGCGGTGAAGAGTATTTCCTCAAACATGCCTCATGATGGTAATAGTAACAACAATGGATATTTTACAAGGAATTCTCTGGAAACTGTACATTTGATACATCCATCTGGTTAGGTGCAGATGCTGAACATGCAGCTGCAGGGTTGGAATGAGCCACTCATGGGCTTTTCACTGATGGAAACTACATATGTCAAAACATTTTGCATTCCAGCTTTCTGTATGTCAGCATTTGGGTTCTTAAGATTCCCACTACTGTACTAACTTGTGTGCTCGGCAGTAATTCACAAGTTTTCTGATGGTTTTTCTGCAAACTTAAATTCCGAGCAGGAGAGCACGTATATATTTTACAGTTAATCCCACAACAAGTGACATGTAGTCAAATGAAATGGTAAACAGGTACACAGAAGACAGGGAGAATGCACACAGGTGATTCATAGAATCCTGCAGTGCAGAAGGAGGCCATTTGGCCCATCAAATCTGCACCGACAACAATCCCACCCAGACCCTATTCCCGTAGCCCCATGTATTTACCCTGCTAGCCTCCCTGACATTAAGGAGCAATTTAGCATGGCCAATCAACTTAATCCGCCCATCTTTGGACAGTGTGAGGAAACCGGAGCACCTGGAGAAAAGCCACACAGACACAGGGAGAACATACAGACTCCACACAGACAGTGACCCGAGGCCAGAATTGAACCCGGGTCCCTGGCGCTGTGAGGCAGCAGTGCTAACCACTGTGCCACCATGCCATTGACTTTTGTCTACATTGCAGCATGATTTCTTTTATAAATTTGGTTTGGGACATTTGTTTTGTGTTGGCTTTTATTTTTGCATGGCTGTCCTAGCAGATGCTGTGACAGAGGGAAGGCGTGGCATGGGACTGTTGGTGAATGATGAAATGTGTTTGTGGTTGCACTTGAATGAGTTTTTCATGGGCAGGAAGGAGCTGTCAAGTTTGCGTCTGCTCTTCCTTTTCCTCCTCATGTTCCTTCATCTGAGCTATTTGCAGTATAGCTAGTGGCTAGGGCTGACATTCATGATATCAAAGTTTTGCAGCGTGCAATAGACCACCACAAATCATGATGCCAGCTTGGCTGAGGACTGTAGGGTTCTTCCAGAGTGGACCAGACAGCAGAAGCTTTGGGCGGGATTTTCTGGCTGCGCTTGCCCCAAGACTGGAAATTCCTGCCCAAAGTCAACGGATCTTTAAATGGTCTGCCAAATTTTCTGTCCCGCCTGCTAGGATTCCCACAGCAAGCGGGACCAGAAAATCTCATCCAATGTTTCAGCACACCCATTGCCTGCTCTTTCACATTTTATGTGGCGGGATGGTTTTTATTGTGTATGTTGCTGCACAGCAGTGGCATAGAACATAGAACATTACAGCGCAGTACAGGCCCTTCGGCCCTCGATGTTGCGCCGACCAGTGAAACCAATCTAAAGCCCATCTAACCTACACTATTGCAATATCATCCATATGATTATCCAATGACCATTTAAATGCCCTTAATGTTGGCGAGTCCACTACTGCTGCAGGCAGGGCATTCCACGCCCTTACTACTCTCTGAGTGAAGAATCTGCCTCTGACATCTGTCCTATATCTATCACCCCTCAATTTAAAGCTATGTCCCTTCCTGCTAGCTATCACCATCTGAGGAAAAAGGCTCTCACTATCCACCCTATCTAATCCTCTGATCATCTTGTATGCCTCTATTAAGTCACCTCTTAACCTTCTTCTCTCTAACGAAAACAACCTCAAGTCCCTTAGCCTTTCCTCATAAGACCTTCCCACCATACCAGGCAACATCCTAGTAAATCTCCTCTGCGCCCTTTCCAATGCATCCACATCCTTCCTATAATGCGGTGACCAGAACTGTACGCAATACTCCAAGTGCAGCCGCACCAGAGTTTTGTACAGCTGCAACATGACCTCCTGACTCCGAAACTCAATCCCTCTACCAATTAAAGCTAACACTCCGTACGCCTTCTTAACAACCCTATCAACCTGGGTGCCAACTTTCAGGGATCTATGCACATGGACACTGAGATCTCTCTGTTCATCCACATTACCAAGTATCTTACCATTAGCCCAGTACTCTGTAATCCTGTTACTCCTTCCAAAGTGAATCACCTCACACTTTTCCGCATTAAACTCCATTTGCCACCTCTCAGCCCAGCTCTGCAGCTTATCTATGTCCCTCTGTAACCTGCAACAGCCTTCCGCATTGTCCACAACTCCACCAACTTTAGTGTCATCCGCAAATTTACTAACCCATCCTTCTATGCCCTCATCCAGGTCATTTATAAAAATCAGCCATGGCATCAGCAATTAGCCCTTTCTACCCAATAGCCACCCTTTGATTTGCTATGGTGGCTCAAGTGCAACTGACACGGGAGACTGCCACAAAATGAAGGCATCATGACTGCTGCCAGGACACCTGAGCATTGCCCTACGTCATTCTCTACCTATGGTCATGCTCCAGGTGGATGTTAAAGGAGTGCAATCCTTTTCAGTTCTGATGGAGAGAGGAGTTGTCATGTGGTGCCCACAATCAATGTCAATGCAGTCACTGGCATCCTGCACCATGGTCTGAATTCCTAGCAAGGTGTTCACTCCACCTGCTTCTTTCCGGTAACACAACTAGAATAGAAAGTCTTGGTGACCTTACACAATGGCCAATAGCAAACTGTAAAATATTGCAAATATCTCCAGCTTCAACCTAGAAAGAGTCATGTGCATAAATGTTCATCACTACAGTCATCTTCACAGCCACCAGAAATGCGATCCTTGTCCTGTGTGGTGAACCACTGTAGTTGTCCGTTTATGTGATATGCCTGGACACGCCTCTGCTGCCTCAATCCGGGGCTCCGCCCTCCTCGGGGTACAAAGGTAGCTGCTCTCCGCCCCTTTTGCCTCAGTCTGGATTAGCTATCGGTTTGGGAGTGCTTCAGTTCTTTGTTAATAAAAGCCTGTTGTTTCGCAACATCTAGTCTTTGCGTAAATCAATGGTGCATCATCCTGCTCTGAGGTAGCTGTTATGGTTGCAGGAAATAGCAGATTTCAGTGAGAACAAGAACAATGAAGTACGCATGTTGTGCACAGGTTATTTCTTGCTGATGTTTAGGTAGGAGAATTGTTCCCTGAACATCCTGCATGAGTGCCACATCCTGCTGAGACCCTTTTCCCCCTCCTCCTTACAGCAACTTGTCCTGCGGGAATTCCTACTGATGTGTCCATGTTTGAGACCAACTGGTTTATGCAGAGGCCTTGAAGTCAGCTCAAGGTCTTTTAGCACTTACCACACAATTCCCTGTAAACCTTAGCAATGTTAAGCAACTAAAGAAAGCAGCAAACACCTGTTGAATCATATTAACAGCTAGAAGAAATCCCTACAGTGCAGAAGGAGGCCATTCGGCCCATCGAGCCTGCACTGACGACAATGCCACGCAGGTCCTATCCCTGTGACCCCACGTAAATCAACCAACAACTAACCTGGAATCCAAGGGTGGGCAACTATTTGGGCTGGAGGCCCACTGAACAAGTTCAGTTGAACTGTTGAGGGTATGCACATGAAATGAATGGTGTTAATACTTCCCACTGAAATTTGTTGTGGTATTAATTATATGAAGACTCTTCATGACATTTCCACACTTAAGATAAGTGACATATATTAACATGCTAATGAACATGGTACAGGTTTACCCAAAACTGACCTCAGTCGTTGATACTATTATGAAATTATTAAAACTGCAAAACCAGTTACTCAATGCAGCCGGGTCCGGATGGGATGTACCCCAGGTTACTGTGAGAGGCGAGGGAAGAGATTGCAGAGCCTCTGGCGATGATCTTTGCGTCGTCGATGGAGACGGGTGAGGTGCCGGAGGATTGGAGGATTGCGGATGTGGTTCCTATTTTCAAGAAGGGGAATAGGGATAGCCCAGGTAATTACCGACCGGTGAGTCTAACCTCAGTGGTTGGTAAACTGATGGAGAAGATCCTGAGGGACAGGATATATGAGCATTTAGAGAGGTTTAGTATGCTCAAGAATACTCAGCATAGCTTTGTCAAGGGCAGATC